>NW_025196751.1:2331-4937 GCF_004010195.1 Chiloscyllium plagiosum
TCCCAGCGCCCCTCCCCCAAATTCCCTCCCCCCTACCCTTTATCTCAGCCCACTTAGCACACCAGCCTCATTCCTGAAGAAGGGCTTATGCCCGAAACATTGATTCTCCTGCTCCTCGGATCCTGTCTGGCCTGCTGTGTTTTTCCAGCACCAACTCTGGTCTCTAGCATCTGCAGTCCTCACTTTCTCCTTTCCAAATACATGTACATCCTGTCCCTCAGGATTCCCTCCAACAACTTGCCCACCACCGAGGTCAGGCTCACTGGTCTATTGTTCCCTGGCTTGTCCATACCACCCTTCTTAAAGAGTGGCACCACATTTGCCAACCTCCAGTCTTCCGGCACCTCACCTGTGACTATCGATGATACAAATATCTCAGCAAGAGGCCCAGCAATCACTTCTCTAGCTTCACACAGAGATCTTGGGTACACCTGACAGGTCCTGGGGATTTATCCACCTTAAACCGTTTCAAGACATCCAGCACTTCCTCCTCTGTAATCTGGACATTTTGCAAGGTGTCACCATCTATTTCCCTCTCTCCCATTTTCTGTGGCTCCACACAAAGGCCACCTTGCTGAACTTTGAGGGGCCCTATTCTCTCCCTAGTTACCCTTTTGTCCTAAATATATTTGTAAAACCTCTTTGGATTCTCCTTAATTATGTTTGCCAAAGCTATCTCATGTCCCCGTTTTGCCCTCCTGATATCCCTCTTAATTATACTCCTACTTTCGTTATACTCTTCTAAGGATTCACTCGATCTATCCTGTCTGTAACAGACATATGCGCATTTGCTCACAATTGCTCAGCATCTAAATCTATCAAACTGAGTTAAACACAGCAAACTCAAACATTGCTCAAAGTCAAGATCACATACTTGGAAAGTCAGACTTCCTATGATTTTCCCTTTTGCAGCTCAGTCCAGTCTCCATTGCAATTTCTGTGTTGTAGTACTGGCCATTTTATTTCACAAGTCTCAACGCACATCATCACTTTCCCTGCAAAAACTGACAAGTATGGCTTTTATTCCGACTAACCTGTGGATTCAATGGATGCCGTGACTGTCTCAGAACAAACTGGCACTCGTTATGAGTTGACTTTCAACTGCAAAACTTGAAGGCTGTTTTAAAGTATCCCTCGAATGACATAGAATTTACAAGTTTATAAAGCAATGGGCATGAATGAGAGAAAAGGGACCTGCGAGGCAACATTCAAACAAGCTGAGCAGGCTCACCTGTGAATCAGACAAACCGGGCAGCGATGCATAACGTACAAAGTAAAATCTGAAGAGGTGCAGAATCTCTTTGGAAAAACAACAGGATCACGATCTCAGATGTTTTACCAGGTCACGTGAAGTACCCAAGGCACATCATGTTACTTGCAACCAAAAGTCACAACAACATTTCGCACTTACAGGATTTTGAGAGCAATGTGCTGTTGGTACTCGTGTTGTGGTGTCTTTAGATTGCTCCATTTGCAGGGTGTCGGAATGAACAGCTTGGAGAAAAGAATCTCATCTGAAGAGTTATACAGATGGCAGAGAGAGGGATAACACAAGAGCGACTTGTGAGCTTATTTCTGCTAACCAACGTTTCGAGATGAGGTGCCAAGTGTTCCAGACTATACAGAAGGTGGCACGTGAAAACTCAGATATCTACGACCCAAACAGTATAGCACTTAGCAAAGCAAAGGGAACACAAACGCTACTGTTTAGGACACAGTTGTCTACAAAGCAGAATGTCAAGATAAGACATGTCAAGAGAAAGTGGATCAAAATTGGTCTGCATCTAATTCCATCAAACTGAATTGAACACAGAAAAATGAAAAATTGCTCAATGTGAAGAACACATACCTCCAAAGTAAGACCGGGCTATGCATTTCCTTTTGTGCAGCTCACTCCAGTCAGCTTCTCAATTCAGAAATGTTGGTTATTTCGTGTACCCAGAGCTGGTCTTTATAAAGTAAAAGTGTCAACATTAGAATACAGCAATTAGCACATCATCGCATCACTTCAAAAAGGTGATAACGATGGCTTTTGATCCTACTACTCTGGATTTAATGGATGGCAAGACTGCTCAATCTTAAACCGCAGTGTCAATTAAAAATCGCCTTTTGAAAACTCAAGATCTGTAACCTTTGCTGCTGGTAAAGAAGCAGGTCAGGAGCTGAGCTGTTAGGATTGTTTCATTCCCACAACCCACGGGACTCGATCTGTAACTCCATTCGTCTTTGCCTTCCTGTCCATACACTCTTCCTGCCCAACTCCCCACGTGTATTAGTGTGCCTGTGTGTCATCAGGTTTTTATTTTGAGGGCTTGGTAGGTAATATAATACGACTCTCTACCATTAAAAATATTATAGCTGACTCTCCTTGGTTAACCCAGATCATAAATGAATGAATGAATGTTTTTGCATTTGTGTGACGGACTGAGAGGAGGTCAGTAAATGGGCCAACAGCTCAGCTGTTGTAACTGCATAAGCTTTGTTTATTGGTGTTCTGTGCACTAAACTGGAAAGTGGTTGGAAAGACTGTGTGGTGAAATGGACCAGTGCTTCTACATGGTTTGCCACAAATGAATTGGGCTGTTACCTGCTCTGCTACAGAGACT
>NW_025196752.1:0-1358 GCF_004010195.1 Chiloscyllium plagiosum
AATAGAGCAGGAATTAAACCATTCAGTGCAGTGAGTCTGCTCTGTCATTAAATCAAGGCAGATATCTTTCTAAACCCAATTCTCCTGCTTTCACCCCATAAACCTTGATCTCCTTGACAACTACGCTGCTACATACCTCAGTCTTATAATCAAAGACCTGGCTTCCACAGCCTTTTCTGACAATGAACCCCATACATTCAACACTTCCTGCCTGAATAAGTGTCTCTTATTACTTTTCACAAATGTCTTCCCATTTCTCCAAGGCTGTGCCTATCTGTTCTAGTCTCTACTAAAAAATGGAAACACCTTCCCAGCATCCACTCTGTCCAGGCCATTCACGATTCTATAAGTACCAATTAGACTTCCTCTTATCTTTCTAAACTTCGTGGGTATAGACCCAGAGTCGTCAAACGTTCCTCATGTGTCAAGCTTTTCATTCCTGGGACCATAATCGTGAATCACCTCTGAACACACTCCAGGACCACTGCATCATTCCTGAAATTTGAGGACCAAACGTGCGCACAGTAATCCAGATGTGGTCTGACTAGACCCTTATAGAGCCTCGGAAGTGCATCCCTGCTTTTAGATTCAAGTATTCCAAAAATAAATGTCATCATTGCAATTATCTTCCTAACTACAGATTCAACCTGCAAGTTCACCTTGAGAGAATCCTGGGCTAAGACTCTCAAGTATCTTTGCACTCCAGACATGTGAACTTTCGCCCCATTTCGACAATAGTTCGTATCTTTATTCTTCCTGCCAAAGTGGATAGCCTCACACTTTCCCACAGTTTGCTCCATCTGCCATGTAATTTCCGACTCGCCCTACATGTCCATATCCTTCTGCAGCATCCCCGCCTTCTCATGCTACCTGTCCTTCTGTCTTTGCATTGTCTGCAAATTGACACACATTGCCCTCAGGTATTTTAACTAGATCGCTAATGGAGAAAATGAAAAGTTGTGGTCCCAACACAGCCTTGAGGAACGCCACTTGTCACCAGCTGCCATCTTGAGAAGGATTCTTTTGTTCCTAATCACTGCATTCTGTCCTGTGAGCGCACCTTGCCACTGGCATCATGGGCCCTTATCTTATTCAGTAGCCTCCTGCGCGGCAAATATCAAAGGCCTTCATAAAGTCCAGACACATAACATCCATTGGCTCTCCTTGGTCTACCTTCCTTGTTACTTCTTCAAAGACGAAATCTTCCAGATTTGTCAAGCATGTCGTCCCCTTGATGAAACCATGCTGACTTTGCGTTATGTTGACAGACACTTACAAGTATTCAGAAATTTCTTTCAACGCAATGGATTCCAGGACCTTATCCACAACCAAGATTCGGCTGATTGGTGTGTAATTTT
>NW_025196752.1:1569-3503 GCF_004010195.1 Chiloscyllium plagiosum
TGTCAAGTGTCATTTTCCAGTGGCCTATTGTCCACTCCTGCCTCTCTTTTGCGTTTATATGAATAAAGAAACAACTGTAGTCTTCCTTTATATTAGTAGTTAGCTTACATTTAATCTTCTCCCTCCTCATTGGTTTTGTTATTGCCCTTTGTGCGTCTTTGTGAGATTCCCAATCCTCTGATTACCCACTGCCCTTCGCTAATTATATGTTTTCTCTTTTGCGTTTGTGCTATCGATGACTTCCTGAGTCAGTCATGGTTGCCTCAATCACCCTGCACCATACCTCAATTTCCACAGGATGTGTCTCGGATGTGTCTGCTAAATTACTCTCAGACTGTCCTGCCATTGCATTTCCACTTTCCTGCTTTCTTGCTCGGGTCCTTTCTCACCAGTTTCATCCAGCTTCTACCTCATGCCTCTGCAATTGTCTTTATTCAACTTTAGTACCGTTACTTCTGATTGTATATTCTCCCTCTCAAATTACAGGGTAAATTCAATTATGTTATCATCACCGCTTCCTAAGGGTTCCTTCATCTCAGCTCCCTTGTCACGGCTGCCTCATCGCACAGATCTAAATCCTGTATTGCCTGTTCCCTACTTGGCTCTACCACAAGCTGCTCCAAAAATCCATCGCGTCGACATTCCACAGTTGAATTGAATTGAACTTACTGTCACGTGTAGTGAGGCACAGTGAAAAGCTTTATCTTGCGATCAATACCAACAGATCTCAGTGTTAAGTAGCATAGATGTATAAATAATACGTAATCATATACTAGTTTGGCCTTTGCGATTGTCCGGGCCGAGTTCACCACTCGCTGTAGACATCTCCGACCTTGAATGGTACAGGTGCCATACCAGGTACTGATACACCCAGACATAATAATCTCAATGGCGCACCTATAAAAGTTGGCTGATGTATTCGCAGTGATGATTCAAGTGATCATCGATTTTTTTAAAATTTCGACCACCTCGAGAGAGATACCATCATCAGACATATATCCCTCTTCAGTCCCTGTCCAGCATCCACAGGGACCATTCCCTGCAGGAAACTCTGTTGCACTCTGCCTTCACTCCCAACACCTGAACCAACTGGCCCCATGTAGTCTTCCCTCTGCATCGCTGATTTTGTGACACATAAATTCATAGAGCCTAAAAACCCGAGCAGGAATAGGCTGTCCGGCCCTTCAAGCCTAATCCGCCGTTCAATGACATCATTGCTGATCTTTCTAAAGACTCAAATACGCTTACGCGCCCTCTCACTGTATCCCTTATTTCATTTATTGTTCAAAAGAAGTATCGCTCTTAAAAAGATTTGTTGCACGAGCGTCAACTTCTTCGCTGGGTAAGGTATTCCATATATGAACATCCGTCTGGGTGAAGAAGGTCCTACTGAACTCAGTCCTAAATCTGCTCCCTCTAATCCTGTGGCTATGCCCTCCTGTCCGAATTTCACCCACAAGTGGAAGCATTCTTTATAATTCTCTCTCATCTATTCTGTTCAATGTTTTATGTTTCAGTACGATTGCCCCATCATTTTTCTCAATTCCAAAGAAAATAATCCTAATGTATGCAGTCTCTCTTTATCGGCTAACCCCCTCAACTCCGAAAGCAACCCAGTGAACCTCCTGTGCACCCGTTCCCCCACCAGTGCCAGTACGTTCGTTGTCAAGTACGGGGACCAAAAGTGCACACAGTACACCAAGGATAGCCTCGCCAGCACCTTGTACAGCTGCAACATAACACCTCTGTTTGAACCTTCATGAACCTACGTTACATCTGTCCAATTTCTATCGCGATGACCTGCTATTTCTTCCTTGATAATACACTCAAGCATCTTCCCCACTGCAGAACTTAAGCTAGCTGATCAATAATTCCCAATGTTTTATCCATCTCCATTTTTAAACAGTGGTGTCACACTAGCTGTTTTCCAATCT
>NW_025196752.1:3636-4938 GCF_004010195.1 Chiloscyllium plagiosum
CATCCTCAAAATTACCAACTTTTAGTTGAGCCACTCTTTTTTCTTTTTATATTTATATAGGAACTTTTGCTATCCGTCTTTGTATTCTTTACTAGTTATTTTTGCTCATCTTTAATATTTTCCCAATCTTCCAGTTTCATGCTGTTCTTGGCCGTTTGGAATGTTTTCTCTTTCACTTTGATAGCCTCCCTTATTTCCTCAGACACGCAGGGCAGATTATCCCTTCACTTACAGTCCTTCCTTTTCACTGGAATATACTTGTGCTGAGCAATTCCACAAAAACATCTTTGATGGATGTCCTCCACTGCCCGATATCTGTCCCACCATATAACCTTTGTTTCCAGTCTACTTCCGCCAGGTGTTCTATTGTTGTGCCCCTGCACATGCACAGGACCTTGGTTTTGGATTTTATCTTCACACTCCCCATCTGAATTCCAAGTTCTGCCATACTGTGATCACTCGTTCCAAGAGGATCCCTAACTATGAGATCATTAATTATTTCTGTTCCAATACGCAGGACCAGATCGAGGGTTGCTTAATCTCTTGTCGGTTCCATTGCATACTGTTCAAGGAAACTATCACGGGTACACTCAACGAACTCCTCCTCAAAGGTACTGTGACTGAGCTGCTTCGACTAAGCTACATGTAGATTAAAATCCCTAATTATAATAGCCGACTCATGTTTACAGGCATTGCTGATTTCTTTGTTTATTGCCTTCACCAATGTGATGTTATTATTTACTGGCCTAGAGACTGCACCTATCAGTGACTTTTTCTTCAGAGAATTCCTTCTTCCCATGCAAATTAATTCAAACTCATTCTCCACCTAACTTATAGCGTCTCTCCACACTGCCCTGATGACGTCCTTGTATAACAGAGAGCAATGTGATGTTATTATTTACTGGCCTAGAGACTGCATTCTTCAGAGAATTTCTTCTTCCCATGCAAATTAATTCAAACTCATTCTCCATCGAACTTATAGCCTCTCTCCACACTGCCCTGATGTCGGCCTTGTATAACAGAGAGACACCATCTTCTTTACACTGCTGTCTGACCTTCCAAGTAATCTCGCACTGCTGGATATTGAACTCGCAGTCGTGGCCATCCTTTTGACGTGCCTCTCTAATGTCTATTAAATCATTTTCATTCGTGTTGATATGTGCCATTAGCTCTTCAACCATGTTACAAATGCGACGAGGTGATGTGCTTTTTGTTAGGTTTCTTATCCTTATGATTTCTGTCATAATATCTTATTTTGCTTGTTGTCTGTCCTCACCTATCCATTAACGTCTTCTCTCCTCT
>NW_025196753.1:0-710 GCF_004010195.1 Chiloscyllium plagiosum
GTTCAGGCTGGGGGCGGTGGGTGGACGTCAGTGAGGGTTAGGCTGGCTCGGTGTGTGGGTGGCAGTGAGGTCAGGCTGGGGAGATGTGTGGATGGCAGTGAGGGTCAGGCTGGGGGCGGTGTTTCAGGGTGGTGAGGGTTAGGCTGGGGGCGGTGTGGGGATGGCAGAGTGGGTCAGGCTGGGGGCAGTGTGTGGACGGCAGACGGAGTCAGGCTGGGGTCGGTGATGGTCAGACTGGGGGTGGTGTGTGGATGGCAATGAGCGTCAGGCTGGGGACGGTGTGGGGATGGCGGAGGAGGTCAGGCTGTGGGCGGTGATGGTCAGACTGGGAGTGTGGTGGACGGCGGTGAGGGTCAGGCTGGGGGCGGTGTGGGGACAGCAGTGATGGTTATGCTAGGGGCGGTGTGTCGACAGCGGTGATGGTCATGCTAGGGGCGGTGTGTCGACAGCGGTGATGGTCAGGCTGGGGGCGGTGTGTCGACAGCGGTGAGGGACTGCCTGGGGGCACTGTTGGACATCAATGAGGGTCATGCAGGATGCAGTGTTGGAGGTCGATGAGGGTCACATAGGCGGCGGTGTTGGACGGTGTTGAGGGTCAGGCTGAGATTGGTGTGTGGGCAGCAGTGAGAGTCAGGGTGGGGGCGGTGCTTTGAGAGTCAGGCTGGGGGCGGTGTGTGGATGGCGGTGAGGGTCAGGCTGGGGGCGGTGTG
>NW_025196753.1:1931-4938 GCF_004010195.1 Chiloscyllium plagiosum
CAGACTGGGGGTGGTGTTAGACAGCGGTGAGGGTCAGGCTGGGGGTGGTGTGAGGATGGCGGAGGGGGTCAAGCTGGGGACAGTGTGTGGACGGCGGAAGTGGTCATGCTGGGGCCGGTGATGGTCAGACTGGCATTGGACGGCGGTGAGGGTCAGGGTGGGGGCGGTGCTTTGAGAGTCAGGCTGGGGGCGGTGTGTGAATGGCTGTGAGGGTCAGGCTGCGGGCGGTGTGTGTACAGCAGTGAGGGTTAGGCATGGGGTTGTGTATGGGCAGCAGTGCGGGTCAGACTGAGGGCGGTGTGTGGACGGCGATGAGAGTAAGGTTGGGGGCGGTTGTGGATGGCACTGAGGATCAAGTTGTTGGCGGTATGTGGGCAGCAGTGAGGGCCAGGCTGGGTCGGTGTGTGGACAGTGGTGAGAGTCTGGTTGGGAGTGGTGTGTGAGTATTCCCATGTAGGTCAGGCTGGGAGCGGTGTTGGACGACGGTGAGGGTCAGGCTGGGTGTGGTGTGTGGACGGGAGTGAGGTTCAGGCTGTGAGCGGTGTTGGATGATGGTGAGGGTCAGGCTGGGGGTGGTGTGTGGGCGGCAGTGAGGGTCAGACTGGGAGTGGTGTTGGACGATGATAGGGGTCAGGCTGGGGGCTGTGTGTGGGTGGGCGATCGTCCTGTGTGCTGCTGCAGTGTCCTGAATGGGGAGCAGACTTTGAAAACTCCGAGCCCCAGAGAAAAGGCATTTAATCGATTCACCGAATCATTGATTGTCCGAATGAATTAGTGCCCACCCAACTCGTTCACATTATTGAGGTTCCTCTATCGGTGGGAACATGAATTGGAAGGGTTTAGAGGGATATGGGCCAGGTTCTGGCAGGTGGGACTAGAATGGGTTGGGATACCTGGTCGGCATGGACTGGTTGGACCGAAGGGTCTGTTTCGGTGCTGTATATCTCTATGACTCTCTGACCGTCCAGCCAATTTTGTATCCAAATATCCCCATCTCCTTGTATTCTATGGTGATGAACTTGCTAACCCATGTGTTATGTGGACCCTTGCTGAATGTCTTTCTGAAGTCTAAGTTAGTGATTTCCATGCACAAAGCCATGCTGACTATCCCTAATCATTCTTGTCTTTCCAATTACATGTACATCCTGCCCCTTATAAGCCCTTCCAACAACTTGTCTTCTACTGACTTCAGGCTCACCGGTCTATAGTTTGCTGACTTTTCCTCACCAACTTTCTCAAATGTTGGCACCAGTCTTCCAGCAACTAGTCCAGAACTAGAGGGCATAGGTTTAGGGTGACAGGGTAAAGATATAAAAGAGACCGAATTGGCAACTTTTTCACGCAGAGGGTGCATGTAATCAGCTGCCAGAGGAAGTGGTAGAGGCAGGTACAATTGCAACATTTAATAGGCATTTGGATGGATATATGAATAAGAAGGGTTTGGAGGGATATGGGCTGGGTGCTGGCAGGTGGGACTAGATTGGCTTGGGATATCTGGTCAGCATGGATGGGTTGGACGGAAGGGTCTGTTTCCATGTTGTCCATCTCAATGACTCTGACTCTAAACGGCCAGTTTCCACACCACAGTGATTCGTGTGGATGGCAGAGGTGATCAGGCTGGATGCAGTGTATGGACCGTGGAGGGAGTCAGGCTGGGGGTGGTGATGGTCAGGCTGGAGGAGATGATGGTCAGACTGGGGGTGGCGTTAGACAGCGGTGAGGGTCAGGCTGGGGGTGGTGTGAGGATGGCGGAGGGGGTCAAGCTGGGGACAGTGTGTGGACGGCGGAAGTGGTCATGCTGGGGCCGATGATGGTCAGACTGAGGGTGGCGTTGGACGGCGGTGAGGGTCAGGCTGGGGGCGGTGTGTGGATGGCAGAGGTGATCAGGCTGGATGCAGTGTATGGACCGTGGAGGGAGTCAGGCTCGGGGTAGTGATGGTCAGGCTGGAGGAGATGATGGTCAGACTGGGGGTGGCGTTAGACAGCGGTGAGGGTCAGGCTGGGGGTGGTGTGAGGATGGCGGAGGGGGTCAAGCTGGGGACAGTGTGTGGACGGCGGAAGTGGTCATGCTGGGGCCGGTGATGGTCAGACTGAGGGTGGCGTTGGACGGCGGTGAGGGTCAGGCTGGGGGCGGTGTGTGGATGGCAGAGGTGATCAGGCTGGATGCAGTGTATGGACCGTGGAGGGAGTCAGGCTCGGGGTAGTGATGGTCAGGCTGGAGGAGATGATGGTCAGACTGGGGGTGGCGTTGAACGGCGGTGAGAGTCAGGCTGGGGCGGTGAGTGCACGGTGTTCAGGGTCAGGCTGGTTGCGGTGTGTGGACGGCAGTGAGGGTCAGGCTGGTGGCGGTGTGTGGGCAGCAGTGAGGGTCAGGCTGGAGGCGGTGTGTGGACGGAAGTGAGGGTCAGGCTGGAGGTGGTGTGTGGACAGCGGTGAGGGTCAGGGTGGGGGCGGTGCTTTGAGAGTCAGGCTGGGGGCGGTGTGTGAATGGCGGTGAGGGTCAGGCTGCGGGCGGTGTGTGTACAGCAGTGAGGGTTAGGCATGGGGTGGTGTATGGGCAGCAGTGCGGGTCAGACTGAGGGCGGTGTGTGGACGGCGATGAGGATAAGGTTGGGGGCGGTTGTGGATGGCACTGAGGATCAAGTTGTTGGCGGTATGTGGGCAGCAGTGAGGGCCAGGCTGGGTCGGTGTGTGGACAGTAGTGGGGGTCTGGTTGGGTGTGGTGTGTGAGTATTCCCATGTAGGTCAGGCTGGGAGCGGTGTTGGATGACGGTGAGGGTCAGGTTGGGGGTGGTGTGTGGACGGCAGTGAGGGTCAGGCTGGGAGCGGTGTTGGATGATGGTGAGGGTCAGGCTGGGGTGGTGTGTGGGCGGCAGTGAGGGTCAGGCTGGGAGTGGTGTTGGATGGTGGTAGGGGTCAGGCTGGGGGCCGTGTGTGGGTGGGCGATCGTCCTGTGTGCTGCTGCAGTCTCCTCAATGGGGAGCAGACTTTGAAAACTCCGAGCCCC
>NW_025196754.1:0-4939 GCF_004010195.1 Chiloscyllium plagiosum
TGCCTGATGCTTTTGGACTGTCTGCTGCTCCCCCATTCCCTCTCTCCCTGCATACTCTGAAACTGCAGAGTGACCACATCGAGAAACGTGCTCTCCATGGAGCTCTCAGCCTCACGGACCCTCCGCACTGACACCAGCTGCTGCTCAAGCTCCGAAACCCGGAGCTCCAACTGCTGTCACTGACCACACTTCCTGTACTCAAGGTATTCGAGGAACTGCGAAGTATCCTGAAATTCCCATATAGGTGCACATTCTCTCCACTCTTTGGTTATCTTTTGACAATGATCTGATGATAGCTGAAAAATGTGTTGCTGGAAAAGCGCAGCAGGCCAGGCAGCATCCAAGGAGCAGGAGAAGCAATGTTTCGGGCATGAGCCCTTCTTCACAGCTCATGCCCAAAACATTGATTCTCCTGCTCCTTGGATGCTTCCTGACCTGCTGTGCTTTTCCAGCAACACATTTTTCAGCTCTGATCTCCAGCATCTGCAGTCCTCACTTTCTCCTAATGATCTGATGATAAACAGCTACAGCAGGGCTCACAGTCCAGTGGGTTCAGTGTTCCAGGGGTTTGGGGAAACTCTCCAGAAGACTTTTAAAAATAGGATCAGAAATCAGCCATTCAGCCAATTGAATCTGCTCTGCCATTTGAGCTTGGCAGATATGCTTCTCACCCCCATTCTCCTGCCTACTCCACAGGAACGTTCAATCCCCTTAACAATCACAAACCTATCTATCTCTGTCTTAAATACACTCAGTGAGTTGGCCTCCACTTCCCTCTGTAGCAATGAGTTCCACAGATTCACCACCCTCTAGCTGAAGAAATTCCTCCTCATCTCAGCTCGAAAGGGGCCGTCCTTCATTCTGATGCTGTGCCTTGATTACCTCGTCTTTCCTGTTTTTGGAAACATCTTCTCCGCATCCACTCTATCCAGGCCTATCAGTATTCTGTAAATTTCAATAAACTCCTTCCTCATCCTTCTAAACTCCATCGAGTACAGACACAGAGTCCTCAACCATGCCTCATATGACAAGCCCTTCATCCCCAGGACACCTCCAAAGCCAGCACAGCATTTCTTAGAATATGGGTCCCAAAACTGCTCACAATATTCCAAATACAGTCTGACCAGAGCCTTACACAGCCTCAGCAGTACATCTCTGTTCTTGTATCCGGGCCCTATTGAAATAAATGCTAACATTTCATTTACCTTCCCAAGCACAAACTGGACCTGCCTGTTAACCTTCAGAGAATCCTGAATGAAGTTTGTGCTTTAGATTTCCAAAGGTTTTCCTCATTTAGAAAACAGTCTTTCCATCTCTTCTTCCTCCCAAAGTGCATACCCTCACACTGTCACACATTGTATTCTATCTGCAACTTCTTTGCCCACTCTCTGAGCCTATCCAGGACCTTTTACAGCCTTCCCACTTCCTCAAAACTACCTGTTCCTCAACCTATCTCATGTCATCTGCAAACTTTGCAACAATGTCTTCACTTTCTTCATGTATGACGTGAATAGTTATGGTCCCAACATTGACACATGCAGAACTCCACTGGTCACCAGCTGCCATTTTTTCTCACTCTTTGCTTTATGCCAACCTGCCAGTTCTCAGTCCATGCCAGTACCTTACCTAATACAATGATCTCTTACCTGCTATCAAAGGCCTTCTGGAAATCCAAATAGATTACTTCCTTAGACTGTTCTTTGTCTGACTGGCTCATTGCCTCCTCAAAGAATTCTAACAGATTTGCCAGGCATGACGTCCCCTTGATGAAGCCATGTTGATTCAGCCCTATTTTCCCATTGTACTTCCAAGTCCTCTGCAATTTCACCCTTAAATTGAAGTCAAAAACCATACCAACAACTGAGTCCATGCTAATTGGCCTATAATTTCCAATCTTCTCCCTCCCTCCCTTCTTAAACAGGGGTGTTATGTGAGCCATTTTCCAGTCCCTTGCCACATCAAATTCCTCCCCAAACAACCTTCACACCCCGACTTCATTGATTCCTGAAAGTGAGGAATCACAAGTGAGGAAAAAAGCCTTCACAATGTCCTCAGCAATCTCCTTCAGAACACAGATGTGTAGTTCATCCAGTCTGGGTGATTTATCGACATTCAGACCTTTCAGCTTCCCCAGTACCTCCTCCTTCGTGATGGCCACTACACTCCCCTCTGCCTCCTGACAGTCTTGAAGTACTGGGACGCTGCTGGTGTTTTTCATGGTGCAGACTGATGCAAAGTATCTATTTAATTGCTCTACTATTCCTTTATTTCCTATTATTCTTCCTTCAGCCTCATTTCCCAGTGATCCAATGTCTATTTTTGACTCCCTCTTCCTTTTTGTATATCTGATAAAACTCTTGCAATCTTCTTTTATATTACTGGCTAGCTTACCCCCACATTTCACCTTCTTCAGCATCAATGCATTTTCAGTTATCCTCTACAGATTTTTAAAGGTTTCCTAATCCTCTGGCTTCCTACTATTCTCCACCACATTGGATGCGTTCCCTTTTGCTTTCATGTTGTCCTTGACCTCCCTCATCAGCCATGGTTGCCTTGTCCTCCCCTGAGTATGTTTCTTCTTTTTTGGGATGAATTCCTACTCTGCTTCCTGAATTATCCCCAGAAACTCTGCTGCTTTCTGCTCCACCATCTTACCTGCTCGGATCCCCTTCCAATCAACTCTGGCCAGCTCCTTCCTCATGTCTTTGTAGTTCCCTTTATTCAACTGAAATACTGTTCCATCTGACTGCAGCTTCTCCCTCTCAAACTACAGGGGGAATTCTATCATATTATGGTCACATATCCATAGAGATACTTTCATTTTCAGCTCACTAACCAAGTTTACCGCTTTCCATATCACTCAATCCAGAACTTGAGTGATGTGGAATTGAGTGATGTTCCATAATGGCTCAACCACAAGCTGCTCCAAAAACCATCTCATAGACATTCCATGAGACGTGCCACCCAGTCCACCTATCCATTGAAGTCTGCCCTGACATTTTGTTTATGGCTTTTCTGTCTCCTGATTGATTTTCTTCCCCACACCCTTATTACTGCTTGGAGACCTGAACATAACTTGCATCAGATTCTTTATTTCTTGCGGTTCCTCAACTCTACCCACAAACATTCTCCACTTTCTGACTCTATATCACTTCTTGCTATTGATTTAATTTCATTTCATACTAACAAGGCCCCTCTGCCCATCTGCCTGTCCTTTTGATGGGACATTTATCCTTAGATATTTAGCTCCCAGCCTGGATCCCCTTACAGCCAGGTCTCTGTGATATCCACAACATCGTACCTGCCAGTTTCAATCTGCACGACAAGCTCAATGTGTATACTGTGTGCTTTTAAGTACAACACCCTCAGTCCTGCATTGACTGCCGTCCTTCCCATCATTGTTGTCCTCTTTCTGCTGTGCTTTACGTTTGATTCCTGATCCTTTCTGTACGCTCTGTCCTATTATGTATTTTTGAAACTTGAATAACCTCTCCTGAGCCCTCCTCCACATTTAACTAGTTTAAATTCCTTGGAAACTCAATTTACCTAAATTTGTGGCATCACTTTGTCTACCTTACTCAGAATGCTTCATGCATTTAGATACAAACTCTTGAAGTTTGTTCCACTATTGATTTTCCCTGCACTTTTATACTTCCTTTGATTTTCAAAAATTCCGTCCCTTTCTTTTATTTTCTGGTCACAATCAATCCCATCACTAACCGGCAATCCTACCTTCTCCTTCACCTTCCATTTTCTCATTTTCCATCCAAATGAACCAAATTACTTTCGCTTTGGGTTGAGTTCAGGACAATATTTATCCTTGAGCCAACATCATTATTGCTCTTTGATCTCATTGCTTCTCGTGGGATCTTACTGTGTAGAAACTGGCTGCCACATTCCTGACATTGCAACAGGGACTGTTTGTCAAACAAAACTGTCTGTAAATGTCTTTGGGAGAGCCTGAAATGTTAAGGGCTGAATCGAAATACAATTAGAGTCAGAGAGATGTACAGTACAGAAACAGATCCTTCGGTCCAACTCATCCATGATGACCAGACATTCTAAATTAATCTTGTTCCATTTGCCAGAATTTGGCCCATATCCCTCTAAACTCTTCCTATTAATATACCCATGCCTTTTAAATGTTGTAATTGTACCAGTCTTCACCACTTCTTCTGTCAACTCATTCTATACATTTAACACCCTCTGAATGAAAACGTTGCCCCTTAGGTCCCTTTTAAATCTTTCCCCTGTCACCTTCAACCTCTGCCCTCCAGTTCTGGACTCCCCTGCTCTGAAGAAAAGATCTTCTCTATTCACCCTATCTATGCCCCTCATGATTTTATAAACCTCTATACGGTCACCCATCAACCTGCAATGATCCAGGGAAAACAGCCTCAGCCTATTCAGCCTCTCCCTTTCGCGCAAACCCTCCAACCTTGGCAACATCTTTGTAAATCTTATCTGGATCATTTTAAGGTTCACAACATTTTTCCTACAGCAGGGAGAACAGAATTGTACACAGTATTTCAAAAGTGCCCTAACCAAAGTCCTGTACAGCCGCAACAACTCCCAACTCCAATACTCAATGCACTGACTGATAAAGGAAAGCAAACCAAATGACTTCGTCACTCCCCGACCTACCTGCAACGTTATCTACAAGGAACTATTCTTTTTTTGGATGAGCTGGGAGTCTTTCAGTTGTGAAAGATGCCATTCCATGCCACTGTTGGATGAAGAGCAGGCAGTTCCCCCTGGTGTCCATGGTCAATATTTATCCCCCAGTCAAAAATCACTGAGAATATATTTCTCTGCTAGTTATCACATGGTGTTTGGGATCTTGCTGTGCACAGTCTGCAGGAAAGATCCATTGGGTCATTCTGAGTTGGGAACAGGAACTACACAAATCCAAGTTTTTCTTTAAGGCTGGAGTCTCCTG
>NW_025196755.1:0-4707 GCF_004010195.1 Chiloscyllium plagiosum
GATAGTGAAGAAGGCGTTTTGGTGTGCTTTCCTTTATTGGTCAGAGTATTGAGTACAGGACTTGGGAGGTCATGTTGCGGATGTACAGGACATTGGTTAGGCCACTGTTGGAATATTGCGTGCAGTTCTGGTCTCCTTCCTATCGGAAAGATGTGAAACTTGAAAGGGTTCAGAAAAGATTTACAAGGATGTTGCCAGGGTTGGAGGATTTGAGCTATAGGAAGAGGTTGAATAGACTGTGGCTGTTTTCCCTGGAACGTCGGAGGCTGAGGGGTGACCTTATAGAGGTTTATAAAATCATGAGGGGCATGGATAGGATAAATAGGCAAAGTCTTTTCCCTGTGGTGAGGGAGTCCAGTACTAGAGGGCATAGGTTTAGAATGAGAGCGGAAAGATATAAAAGAGACCTAAGGGACAACTTTTTCAAACAGAGGGTGGTATGTGTATGGAATGAGCTGCCAGAGGAAATGGTGGAGGTTGGTACAATTGCAACATTTAAGAGGCATCTGGATGGGTATATGAATAGGAAGGATTTGGAGGGATATGGGCCTCCAAATGCTGGCAGGTGGGACTAGATTGGGTTGGGATATCTGGTCGGCATGGATGGTTTGGACCGAAGTGTCTGTTTCCGTGCTGTACGTCTCTATGACTCTATAACTATAGTAAGACTTCCCCTTTTTTTTATTTCTGTTCTCTTACAATAGAGGCCAAGATTCTTTTGTGACTTTAATCTCTTGCTGCAGCTGCAAGCTGATGTTTTGTGATTCAGGTAGAAGGTCACGAATATTCCCTCTCATTTCTCCTCCTGAGGTCGAGGCATGTCAGTGGCTCAAGAAACTGGGAGTGAATATGTCAGCATCCCAGACCTTATGACTCGCTGCACAGCCTCGTGGGAACATTGCTTTATATTGCGACATTCTGCCTTTGGCCTCTATTTTAAATAGTTTGCTTTGCTGTTCTTCCTGCCTAAGTGGGCAGCTTCTTATTTTCTTATCATATGTCACGCTGTTTTGTCTATTCACTTACCCCTTCAATTTGCCACTGCACTTTCTTTATATGCCCCTCACAATTGGCTTTTCTACCGATCTGTGTATCCTGAAAAATAATAGCTGTAATCCAGTTAGTGTCCCATTCAAGTCACACACATAGATCAACACTGATCTCTTTTTTGGCACTGTACTTTTTTATACTTGGCCAAGTTGAAAATGACCCATTGATCTTGACTCTCATGCTGGTTACCCAATCCAATATCTATTCTAACATATCACATCCAACACCACAAGCTCTGATCCTGTCATAACCTTTTCCATTGGTACCTTATCAAAATGCTTTTGGCAATCCACATGCACAGCATCTGCTGGTTCTCCCCTATCTACCCTGCTTGTTACATCCTCAAAGAACTCCAATATATTTGTAAAACACCCTTTTCCTTTTGCAAACCAGGTCAACTCTGCTTAACTGATTTTCTGAAAGACTTGCTGCTATTTATTCAGGTAAGTGCTGACTTATGGGAGGCACGGTGGCACAGTGGTTAGCACTGCTGCCTCACAGCTCCAGAAACCTGGGTTCAATTTCCACCTCAGGTGACTGACTGTGGGGAGTTTGCACATTCTCCCCGTGTCTGCATGGGTTTCCTCTGGGTGCTCCGGTTTCCTCCCACAGTCCAAAAATGTGCAGGTCAGGTGAATTGGCCATGCTAAATTGCCCATAGTGTTAGGTGAAGGGGTAAATGTAGGGGAATGGGTCTAGGTGGGTTGCGCTTTGGCAGGTTGGTGTGGACTTGTTGGGCCGAAGGGCCTGTTTCCACACTGTAAGTAATCTAATCTTCTCAAGGACATTATGGATGCGCAACAAGAAGGTTCAAGAAGACAGCTCACCACCACCACCACCTTCAGGCTGTTGGGGATTGGTAGCAAATCCATCCACATCCCACATACCATGAGCAAGTGCTTCTTGTAAAAACAAACGTTGCCGTTGCCCAGTAACACCCACATCCCACGAATGAGTAAAAGAAACCTGCTTCATCTTTTAAGCTTCCAGTTCTGATGACTTGTATTACCCTAAACATGTTTGACTGACTCACCGTCTGTTTCCAGCTTCTCAAAAATCACCCTTGTGGCTGGATTTGAAAGTTTCTTGCAGGGTCATCCTAGTAGGCACTGTGGGAACATTTGGTTTTGCCTTAAAGTGGTTGGTTATTCTGATTAATACAAACCTTCTGGTCACTTCCAACCAATGTACCTGAATTAGAAGGATCTGTTCCATTTTTGCCACAGTACCTCATTACGCCAGCAGATGGCAGATTCACCACACCTTTCAGCATTCCCTTGAAGTGTTTTACAACGTCAGTCCACACTCACTACCTCTTCCATTCACCCCGTCCCCAATCCCCAATCAAAAAGATAATCATTCCAGATATCTGAAGAAACGGCAGAGCCTTTTGATCTGAAATCTGGATGTGTGGGTTATGCCACGGCAGCACCTGCTGGTCAATTTATTTTCACAACTAACTCTCCGGATTTCTTGTTGGCACAACCGAAGTCCTTGACTTTCATTTCACAACATGCACACACTATTGTATCCTCAAGGACGCTGTGCAAATGCAAAGAGGGAAATAATAGCTCAAGTGTGCAGCAAATTATTCTGGAGGGAAAATAAACCGCATATGGATCATGACAGCACTTTTTAAAAATGCAGTAGTGGCCCAGAATGTGTTGTATAAATTACTCATTTTTCTCTCTCAACACTTAAGAAGACATTTAGCAAAAATTGTTTGTTTATTTTCTTTTTGTTTCGGCATCTTTTCCCTTTTTTTTCTTTTGTTTTCTCCGTCCGAAATTAGCCTTTGAAAGGACCAGATGGATAATTAATGATTATTTCACAGTCATCATCACTGAGATTAATTTTGTAATTCTACATTGAGTTCAAATTCTGCCCTCTGCAATGGTGGGATTTTGAATCCATGGTCAAGAGCATTAGTCTGACCTCCATTCTCATGCAGTACTGTGAATTACAATAAGGCTTTGAGCTGGAAGATGAGAGAAGGTTCTGCGCTTCAGCGGTAAGGATATAAGAGCTGAATATTATTTAAATGGAGAAGGACTGAATAAGGCTGCAGTACAGATGGATCTGGCAGTCCTTGTGCATAAATTACAAACAACTAGCATCTGAGTTCAGATGGTAATAGGGAAGGCAAATGGACTGTCAGCCTTTATTTAGAAGGGAATGGAGTATAAAAGTAGGAAGGTCCTGCTAAAACTAGACAAGGCATCTGTCAGAGTACAGCTGGAATAATGTGAACGTTTTGAATCCATTTATCTAAGAAAAGATTAGATTAGATTAGATTAGATTCGATTACTTAGTGTGGAAACAGGCCCTTCGGCCCAACAAGTCCACACCGCCCCGCCGAAGCGCAACCCACCCATACCCCTACATTTACCCCTTACCTAACACTACGGGCAATTTAGCATGGCCAATTCACCTGACCTGCACATCTTTGGACTGTGGGAGGAAACCGGAGCACCCGGAGGAAACCCACGCAGACACGGGGAGAACGTGCAAACTCCACACAGTCAGTCGCCTGAGGCGGGAATTGAACCCAGGTCTCTGGCGCTGTGAGGCAGCAGTACTGGTTTAGGAGGCAGGCCGGAGAAGGTTCAATAGGGTATGTTAGACTATGGAGAGGATGAGTAGACTGGGATTGTATTCTTTGGAGCTTAGAAGAATGCCGAAACGTAAGATTCTTGAGGTGCTTTGACAGGGTGGATATGGAAACCTTATTTTGCCTTGTGAGAGAGAGAGTCTAAGACCAGATGGCATAACCTCAGTGAGGGGTATTAGTCTGTTTTAGTGCAGTGAATCTGTGGAATTCTTTACTGCAGAGGGCTGTCAAGCCTGGGCTGTTAAATATTTTCAAGGCTGAGACAGACAGATTATTAATCAGGAAAGGAATCCAGGGTTATGTGGAAAAGGCAGGAAAGTGGAGTTGAGGATTATCAGATGAACTATGATCCCATTCAATGGTGGAGCAGACTGGATGGGCTGAATGGCCTATTTCTGCTGCCACGTCTTATGGAAGGTCTCTCCCCATGCAGCACTGTGGTGCATCCTATCAGGCAGTATGTTCCTGATTCCCACCACTTTCTGGGTGAAAACATTTTTTTTTCTCGCATCTCCTCCTCTAAACCTTCCAGCCCTTTCTTTAAGTCTATGCTGCCTGATCCTTGATCCCTCCAGTTTCTTCCTGCCTGCCTTGTATCTCTCCTCCTCATCATTTTATGCGTCTCAGTCTTGCCCCCTTTTAATCTCCTCTGCTATCAGGAAACAACCCAGTCTGTCTGATTTTCTGTCCATAACTGAAATGCTCTAGCCCAGGCAACATCCTGGTAAATCTCCTCTGCAACCTCCTCCCATGTTGCACGGTGCTGTAATGGCCTGAAGACCCTAGTGCTGCTTTTTGTCACTGACAATCAGAGTGGAAATGTATTCACTGCTCCATTTTCCAGTCTGTCAGCTGGATATATTTTCTTTTTTTGGATCCATTAATCGACATTTTATGTTTCCTTTGTGATGGGCAGTTAACTTGGGCTGCAGAATGGGCGGCACAGTGACACCATGATTAGCACTGCTGCCTCACAGCGCCAGAGACCCGGGTTCAATTCCCGCCTCGGGCAACTGTCTGTCTGTGTGGAGTTTGCACATTCTCCC
>NW_025196755.1:4743-4940 GCF_004010195.1 Chiloscyllium plagiosum
GGGGAATTGGTCTGGGTGGGTTGCTCTTCGGAGGGTCGGTGTGGACTTGTTGGGCCGAAGGGCCTGTTTCCACACTGCAAGTAATCTAATCTAATCTAATCTAATCTAATAACCAACCATAGGAGCAGAAATTAGGCCATTGGATCCATTGAGTCTGCTTCACCCTTTGGTCATTGTTAACAGCTTTCTCAACCCTA
>NW_025196756.1:0-927 GCF_004010195.1 Chiloscyllium plagiosum
CACACTGTCAGAGATACTGAGGGAGTGCTATATTGTCAGAGATACTGAGGGAGTGCTGCACTGTCAGAGATACTGAGGGAGTACTACACTGTCAGAGATACAGAAGGGATGCTGCACTGTCAGAGATACTGAGGGGATGCTGCACTGTCAGAGATACTGAGGGAGTGGTGCATTGTTAGAGATAGTAAGGGAGTGCTACATTGTCAGAGATACTGAGGGAGTGCTACATTGTCAGAGATACTGAGAGAGTGCTGCACTGTCAGAGATACTGAGGGAGTGCTGCACTGTGAGAGATACTAACGGAGTGCTACATTGTCAGAGATACTGAGGGAGTGCTGCACTGTCAGAGATACTGAGGGATGCTGCACTGTCAGAGATACTGAGGGATGCTGCACTGTCAGAGATACTGAAGGGGTGCTGCACTGTTAGAGATACTGAGGGACTGCTACACTGTCAGAGATGCTGAGGGAGTGCTGCACTGTCAGAGATACTGAGGGAGTGCTTCACTGTCAGAGATGCTGAGGGAGTGCTGCACTGTTAGAGATACTGAGGGAGTGCTACACTGTCAGAGATATTGAGGAAGTGCTGCACTGTCAGAGATACTGAGGGAGTGCTACACTGTTAGAGATACTAAGGGAGTGCTACATTGTCAGACATACTAAGGTGCTGCACTGTCAGAGATACTCAGGGAGTGCTACACAGTTAGAGATGCTGAGGGAGTGCTACACTATTAGAGATACTGAGGGAGTGCTACACAGTTAGAGATGCTGAGGGAGTGCTACACTGTCAGAGATACTGAGGGAGTGCTGCACTGTTAGAGATACTAAGGGAGTGCTACATTGTCAGACATACTAAGGGATTGCTGCACTACCAGAGATATTGAGGGAGTGCTACACAGTTAGAGATGCTGAGGGAGTGCTACACTGT
>NW_025196756.1:1357-4941 GCF_004010195.1 Chiloscyllium plagiosum
GGGATGCTGCACTGTCAGAGATACTGAGGGATGCTGCACTGTCAGAGATACTGAGGGATGCTGCACTGTCAGAGATACTGAGGGATGCTGCACTGTCAGAGATACTGAGGGATGCTGCACTGTCAGAGATACTGAGGGATGCTGCACTGTCAGAGATACTGAGGGATGCTGCACTGTCAGAGATACTGAGGGATGCTGCACTGTCAGAGATACTGAGGGATGCTGCACTGTCAGAGATACTGAGGGATGCTGCACTGTCAGAGATACTGAGGGATGCTGCACTGTCAGAGATACTGAGGGATGCTGCACTGTCAGAGATACTGAGGGATGCTGCACTGTCAGAGATACTGAGGGATGCTGCACTGTCAGAGATACTGAGGGAGTGCTGCACTGTCAGAGATACTGAGGGAGTGCTGCACTGTCAGAGATACTGAGGGAGTGCTGCACTGTCAGAGATAATTGAGGGATGCTGCACTGTCAGAGATACTGAGGGATGCTGCACTGTCAGAGATACTGAAGGGGTGCTGCACTGGTAGAGATACTGAGGGAGTGCTACACTGTCAGAGATGCTGAGAGAGTGCTGCACTGTTAGAGATACTGAGGGAGTGCTACACTGTCAGAGATGCTGAGGGAGTGCTGCACTGTTAGAGATACTGAGGGAGTGCTACACTGTCAGAGATATTGAGGAAGTGCTGCACTGTCAGAGATACTGAGGGAGTGCTACACTGTTAGAGATACTAAGGGAGTGCTACATTGTCAGACATACTAAGGGATTGCTGCACTGTCAGAGGTACTCAGGGAGTGCTACACAGTTAGAGATGCTGAGGGAGTGCTACACTGTTAGAAATACTGAGGGAGTGCTAGACTGTCAGAGATACTGAGGGAGTACTACACTGTCAGAGATACTGAGAGAGTGCTGCACTGTTAGAGATACTAAGGGAGTGCTACATTGTCAGACATACTAAGGGATTGCTGCACTACCAGAGATATTGAGGGAGTGCTACACAGTTAGAGATACTGAGGGAGTGCCACACAGTTAGAGATGCTGAGGGAGTGCTTCCCTGTCAGAGATACTGAGGGAGTGCTGCACTGGAAGAGATGCTGACGGAGTGCTACACTGTCAGAAATACTGAGGGAGTGCTACATTGTCAGAGATACTGAAGGAGTGCTCCACTGTCAGAGATACTGAGGGAGTGCTACATTGTCAGAAATACTGAGGGAGTGGTGCACTGTCAGAGACACTGAGAGAGTGCTGCACTGTCAGAGATGCTGAGGGAGTGGTGCACTGTCAGAGATACTGAGGGAGTTGTACACTGTCTGAGCTACTGAGGGAGTGGTGCACTGTCTGAGATACTGAGGGAGTGCTACATTGTCAGAAATACTGAGGGAGTGCTGCACTGTCAGAGATGCTGAGGGAGTGCTACGCTGTCAGAGATACTGAGACAGTGCTGCACTTTTAGAAATGCTGAGGGAGTGGTGCACTGTCAGAGATACTGAGGGAGTTGAACACTGTCAGAGATACTGAGGGAGTGCTACATTGTCAGACGTACTGAGGGTGTGCTGCACTGTCAGATGCTGAGGGAGTGGTGCACTGTCAGAGATACTGAGGGAGTGCTGCTCTGTGAGATGCTGAGTGAGTGCTACACTGTCAGAGATACTGACGGAGTGCTGCGCTGTCAGATGCTGAGGGAATGTTGCACTGTCAGATGCTGAGGGAGTGCTGCACTGTCAGAGATACTGAGGGAGTGCTGCACTGTCAGAGATACTGAGAGAGTGCTACACTATCACAAATATTGAGGGAGTGCTACGCTGTCAGAGATACTGAGGGAGTGCTACACTGTCAGAGATACTGAGTGAGTGTTGCACTGTCAGATATACTGAGAGAGTGCTACACTATCAGAAATATTGAGGGAGTGCTACACTGTCAGAGATACTGAGAGAGTGATACACTGTCAGAGATACTGAGGGAGTGCTGCTCTGTCAGAGATGCTGAGGGAGTGCTACACTGTCAGAGATACTGAGGGAGTGCTGCAATGTCAGAGATACTGAGGGGGTGCTACACTGTCAGAGATACTGAGGGAGTGCTGCACTGTCAGATATACTGAGAGAGTGCTACACTATCAGAAATATTGAGGGGGTGCTACACTGTCAGAGATACTGAGAGAGTGATACACTGTCAGAGATACTGAGGGAGTGCTGCTCTGTCAGAGATGCTGAGGGAGTGCTACACTGTCAGTGATACTGAGGGAGTGCTGCACTGTTAGAGTTACTGAGGGACTGCTACACTGTCAGAGATGCTGAGGGAGTGCTACACTGTCAGAGATATTGAGGGAGTGCTACACTGTCAGAGATATTGAGGGAGTGCTACACTGTCAGATACACTGAGAGAGTGATACACTGTCAGAGATACTGAGGGAGTGGTACACTGTCAGAGATACTGAGGGAGTGCTGCACTGTTAGAGTTACTGAGGGACTGCTACACTGTCAGAGATGCTAAGCGAGTGCTACACTGTTAGAGATACTGAAGGAGTGCTACGCAGTTTGAGATGCTGAGGGAGTGCTACACTGTCAGAGATACTGAGGGAGTGGTGCACTGTCAGAGATGCTGACGGAGTGCTGCACTGTCAGAGATACTGAGGGAGTGCTGCACTGTCAGAGATGCTGACGGAGTGCTACACTGTCAGAAATACTGAGGGAGTGCTACATTGTCAGAGATACTGAAGGAGTGCCACATTGTCAGAAATACTGAGGGAGTGCTGCACTGTTAGAGTTACTGATGGACTGCTACACTGTCAGAGATGCTGAGGGAGTGCTACACAGTTAGAGATACTGAGGGAGTGCTACACAGTTAGAGATGCTGAGGGAGTGCTACACTGTCAGAGATACTGAGGGAGTGCTGCACTGTCAGAGATATTGAGGGAGTGCTACACTGTCAGAGATACTGAGGGAGTGGTGCACTGCCAGAGATGCTGAGAGAGTGCTGCACTGTCAGAGATACTAAGGGAGTGCTACATTGTCAGACATACTAAGGGATTGCTGCACGACCAGAGATATTGAGGGAATGCTACACAGTTAGAGATGCTGAGGGAGTGCTACTCTGTTAGAGATACTGAGGGAGTGCCACACAGTTAGAGATGCTGAGGGAGTGCTACACTGTCAGAGATACTGAGGGAGTGCTGCACTGTCAGAGATGCTGATGGAGTGCTACACTGTCAGAAATACTGAGGGAGTGCTACATTGTCAGAGATACTGAAGGAGTGCTACACTGTCAGAGATACTGAGGGAGTGCTACATTGTCAGAAGTACTGAGGGAGTGGTGCACTGTCAGAGATACTGAGGGAGTGCTGCACTGTCAGAGATGCTGATGGAGTGCTACACTGTCAAAGATTCTGATGGAGTGCTACACTGTCAGGGATACTGAGGGGGTGCTACACTGTCAGAGATGCTATTTGCGTGTTTCACTGTCAGAGATACAGAGGGAGTGCTGCACTGTCAGATACTAAAGGAGTGCTGCACTGTCAGAGATCCTGAGGGAGTGCTGTAATGTCAGACATACTGAGGGAGCGCTACACTGTCAGAGATAC
>NW_025196757.1:0-4941 GCF_004010195.1 Chiloscyllium plagiosum
GTAAAGGTCAGTATTCAGACGCTGGTAAACCTGTCAAATTGTCTTCCAAATTAGGCTGTGAAACCAAGGCACTGAATATAACTAGGGATTCGAGACCCGAAAGGGATTGCGAAATTGCAGGTGTATGGTGTGGAAATAATTTGTCATGCTTAGTTATATTGAACGGGATAGAAAAATCATCTACTGAAAGGATACCTGCAGTTCCTACTTTAAATGCTTCGAATGGTCAATAATTGATAACCTCCTTGTGTGAGAAGATCACGTTAAAGGATGCGTACAATGTGTGAGAAAAATGCATTGAAGACAATTTCGGCCATGAACTAGAATGGTATTTGTTCAATGTCTTCAATGGCCTACCCCTTGTCCTCTGTTTCTGTGCAGTCTGTTGGATAGCTCTGTAAGTGTTGTCACAAACTCTCAGATGTACGGAAGGAAAGCTCTGCAGGATCAACATGAAGGTGTTTCACGTTCCCTCTTCTGATACAGAAGCTGGTGCTGTGTGTTCTAACAGGTTTAATCATTTTCGACCTCGGAGCAGTTTGATACAATTGAGTACCTTGCTCAGCTGTATCAGAGACCATTGAAGAGTTGATCACATGTCTGTGTGTCTGGAGTCACTTTCAGACAAGACCAGGAAAACAATATAGTACTGCATCCTGACATCACACTGGGGATGGGCTTTGGTGTTTACAATCGACATTGGCTTCAAAGTTACGATTACCGATACCAGATCTCAGATCGCGATGTTTTATTAATTGTTTTTAACTTCTACCAACCTCCAGAGTATTAGCCTTGTGTAGTCCAGTGACATTTCCACAAAAGCACCATCTCCACATGGAAAACTATTCGAAGTTTGGGAGAATATTTGTAGCTCGGGTGCTCGTTGTTGTGGTTCTGTTCGCCGATCTGGGAATTTGTGTTGCAGACGTTTCGTCCCCTGTCTAGGTGCAATCCTCAGTGCTTGGGAGCCTCCTTTGAAGCGCTTCTGTGATGTTTCCTCCTGAACTTTTAGCACTATAAAAGACTGAGGAAACATCACAGAAGCGCTTCACAGGAGGCTCCCAAGCACTGAGGATGTCACCTAGACAGTGGACGAAACATCTGCAACACAAATTCCCAGTTCGGCGAACAGAACCACAATGGAAGACTATTGGACACCACGCTGAACTGGTACTTTCTGTGCTGCTTGATAGCTTGGTCAAAAGAACTCCCACCATTTTGACTATCGTGGTGAGACTGAGGACGTGGCAACTATTCAGATTGTAATTATTCTACTCTGAGTGTCCTGGAAATGGTTGACCTTTTTTCACAATGCCAGGTCCATGTCAAAATTGGAGCTGGAATGAGACAGCTTGTTTTACAGCACAGGTATTCAGTTCTGTTGCAGGAATGTTGTCAAGGCCCATTGCCTTTGCCATATCTCCTGTACCGCTGTTGCTGACGCCATGTGCAGAGAATCTAATCGAAAACTGCCAACTGTGATTTTGTCAACATCATCCACACAACACTTCTGGTTGTAAATGATTTCAATACTGCAACATTGTCTTTCAAACTGAGGTGCTGGGCTTTTCATTTCTTTGTACGGATAAGTAATTGGCGAGTTGTACTACTGATAGGTTATAAATTAAGGCACTGATGTGTGGTCCTGGATACCTGGGTTCATATTCTGGCAGGGAAGGTGGCAGAATTCGAATCCAACAAATATTTGGAATCTTGAGTAAATAATGTAACAAATGCTCACAATATGAAAAATCCATCTGCTTCATTAATGCCCATTCGGAATGTAAACTACGCTTTCTAACTTGTTCTGGCCGATATGTGACTCCAGACGCATAGCACAGTGTGAGCTCAGTGAACCACTCTGGTTTCTGATGTGGTTATTTTGATATTCTCATTCTGTTAGGGACTCGCCATGGTGTCACGCCTCCAATGGAATTCATTTCTCAAAAGCCTTTTGCATATTATCTGAATCATTTACCTTCCAGGAGGCGCATCTTCTGTGTTTAATGTGAATGCATTTATCTCTGTTTCTCTCCTTGTCTGTGATTACGAGCTCTGTGATGTCAGTAATACCAGACTTGTGTCGTTTCAGTGTCAATGAATTTGTGCATCTTGCGTTATCGCTCACTTCACATTGTATGACACTCGATGTCGGACAAGGTGTTTCACGGGCTTTGACGCACGCCTTTCAAACTTGTTCAACAGAAGCAATTGTTGGAGAACGGAAGCAAGTTTGGCCGCATCTGTGGAGTCAAAGCAGACTATGTCTTTAAGTTCCAGAGACCATTCATTTTCGCTTTTGTTTTCTCCAGCTATTTTTATTTTCATTTCGAATACCCATAGTAATTTGTTTAATTTAAAAGATGAGCTGTGCCTCTTGTTGCCTGGAGAAACTCAGCAAGTCTAGCAGCATCTGTGCAGCCAGCGAAACACATTGAATATTTCATATCCAGTGTGACACTTCTTCACAACTGAAAAGGTTTGGAAATTTGGCTTTTCAATATCTTCACATAGGTGGGTGGTTAGATGACTGGAAACACAGCAGTAGGAGCAATGCCACAACGCAATGGGACTTTAGTTATGGTGAACGAGATAGAGATGTTAGATTAATATAAATTAGGGTGTGAACGAATGGGGTAACGACGTGCTGTCTTTTGAATGAAATAAGCAAGACTCAACCACACAATTTCCAAGGGAAACCAAGTGGGAGATTGTTTGACAAATGGACAATAGTCATAATGCGAATCAAGCTGAGATGCTTTGGTTTGAATATTGACTCTGACAGGCGAGAACGTACCAGAATCTAAAGTGAGATCTTACTGGAGCTTGGATTGTGCTTCATTGAAAATCAGCAGCAGCTTAGGCCCGAAATGTCAGCATGAGAGCAAGGTAGATTTGTGAAGTGTGAAGCAATGAGAAGGCCAGGCTTATTCTTACAGACAGCTGGTTTTTGGACCTTAAGCAGTCTTATTTATTGACATCGTAAAAGTCAAGGAGACTGCATTGTGAGCAGCAATTACATTGGACTGGATTGAAAGAGTACAAGTGAAATACTACTTGATCTAGAAGGTGTATTTGGGGCCTTGGACAATACAGTGAAACGGTGAAAACGAAAACGTTGCATCTTTTGCAATTGCATGAAAAGTGCCATTGGGGTGTCGGAAAGTGTTTGGGGTGGTGGAAGGGGTGATTGGTGTAGTGCTAGAAAAGTCCAGCCGGCCAGGCCGCATTTGAGAAGCAGGGAAATCGGCGTTTTACGTGATGAGGACCTTTTGCCCGACTCTAACCTCCAACATCTGCCGTCCTCTCTTTCGCCACGATGCAGGGTGTCCCCAGAGGGAATGGCCCCTGTGAATTCCCGACAGTAGATGGAAGGGGAAGATGTGTTTCATGCTGCTGTCCTGCTGGTGGAGTTGGAAGTGGTGTCGAATGATTCTGTGAATGTTGATTCTCGTGCAGTCGGATGTGAGGACAGGATCTCTCTCATGGTTGTGGGCTGGAGGGGAAGGAGTGAGGGCTTAAGCGCAGAATATCGGACAGTAACCTCTGATGGCCCTGTCCATGAGAGTTGGGGGAATTTGTCATTGACAGAAAAGGAAGTCATGCGGGAGGCTTCCTACTGAAATATGGAATCATCAAACGGAAATGACAGAGAGACAGGAACTGGAAGAATTTTGTCAGATGATAAGCATCGGTTTATATTCTCCACTTTTTTTTGTTTAACGAATTCGTTAATCACATACTCCCGGTGTCCCTTATATACTTTGCTGATTTTCCCGCGTCCAAGTGTCACACATTAATCTTGAACTACATCTCAGATGATTTGTTGTTCAGCCGCATGCAAACGATTTAAAATAATCAGACCTCGAAATTACAGCTTTGTATCTTATGTGGGATGCGAAAATATATCCAGGTGAATGTCAGTGGGTGCAGAGCGGCAGACTCTTAAGCAAACATGTCATAGCACTCAACAATAAATGAAAAGAAGGGCTCGATAAGAAGATGAACTACCCATACTTCACAAAGCCTTTCAAGTATTGTCCTCGATCACAAATTGGTGAGAACTAGTGTAGGACAGGTTTGCGATGTTTATTGTCGTTCAAGATTAACATGAGTCCCTTGGATGCGAGAAATTCAGGAACATATATAAAGGACACCTGGAGTATGTGACTCGGCAATTCGTTAAAGTGAAAAAAAAGTGTAGAATTTAAACCAGTACGTAACATTGTTATTCACGGGGGAAATTCTGTGTGTTTCAATGATACAAGCAAGACGGTAATGGGAGGCAAATGCTCAAACGGTCCCTCACACAGGAACTAGGATTTTGATAAAACGGTTAAACTAAGTGTCGACAAGTTTGCAGTTTTTAAAAGAAGTGTTTACAGACAAACTGAGCATTGCGTGAAATGTTCCATAACTGGCCAGATTGCATGAGTATTCCAAGGAAAATGAAGAATCTTCAATGTCGCAAATGCCTTCTCCAAGAGAGTGATACAGAAAAGAGGTAATTATGTGAGAATCTGTTTTTTTTTAATTAAGGAATTCCAGGGCATTTCGACAAGCGTTAAGCAACATCAACATGGTTTTGAGAAAGGGAGATGATGATAGCCCTGTAGAATCATGCAACATTTTACCCGAAATCCTTGCAGACAGTTCATTGGGGTTTCAAGAGACTATCCACAAGTACCACAAAATAAAGGTCCCCACACAACCCAGGAGCCCCCAGTACGACAGATTATATATGAGCATGGAATGAGGATTAATTAACACAAATACGTCTGAGAGTCCGGAGTAAAAGGTCCTTATCAGGATAAAATGATGCATTTCCTGTGTTACCACAAATATCATTGCCATGGCATCAGTTATCAACATGTGATGATGCTGGGGTCTCTGTGCGATAAATATCTCAGTTTGCTGATGACTCAAATATATAGGGGAAGT
>NW_025196758.1:0-4941 GCF_004010195.1 Chiloscyllium plagiosum
CTCTGTGAGGAGGCGTCCTGTCTCTCCAATGTAGAGGAGATTACATTACGATCAATGGATACAGTAAATGACATGTGTGCAAGTGCAGGAGAAACTTTTATGGATGTGGAAGGTTCCTTTGGGGTCTTGGATGGAGGTGAGGGAGAGGGTGTGCGCAGGATTTGCTGTTGAGGGTAGCGCATAAAAGGAGCACCTCTCACAGCCACAATATTTTCCTACCCTCCAGAAGGAATTACCTAGAATTGACTGGTCAGTGTAATACAAAATCCATGAGTTGTTGCAATTGAGAAGTTATTATTATTTGGAGGATAATGCTAACAAAGCTGAGAAAGGTTTATTTCATTATGAAAGGCACAAACCAGGATCTAAGCTCGCCTCTGTGATGATAAACTGAGGATTTGATAACTCACTGAATCTCTCAGAATTGTTTTGGAAAGTAAACAATTCTTTGTCATGTGTAGCAAATGTTCTAATTTTGCTGGTACATTCAGTCAGCAAATAATACAAAACACAAGTAGGGAAATGTGACTTCTTAATTGCATTCTCTGGCTCAAATAATTTTGGAATGTGTTTGTTGATATTTTGTGAATAAAGTCCTCAATGCAAAACGAAACAGGCAGTTCACTAATGCAAGTACTGAATGTGACAGCTTTACTCCATTGTATAATAAAATACAATGTGATAAAAATCCGGTCTCTCTGTTCAGTTTAAATCGAGGCAATTAACATTTGAAGTGATAATCCGAATACTCAAGGGTTCACAGACAGTACAAGATTTCACAATACTTGTCTGAAAAATCCTTTATGTTTGTTATGCAAAGAATTCAAAAAAGTAAGCAATATTAAACTAATGAATTAATAAATCCTTATGTTGGAACCTTAGTCAATATTATTCCTCCCCATGTAAAATTGCTTCATGCATTGTAAAAATTATGAAGCTACAAACATTTCTTCAAAAATCAACTGGAAGATAGCCACAGCCTCTGGAACTCACTTTAACAATCCACAGTGTTCCAGTGGTAGAAAATGGACAACACAGAAACAGGCTAGTTAACCAACCAAGCAAATACACTTTGACACTCCTCAGTCTTTCTGCAATCCCGCAGAACTATACGAAACTTCTGGCACTTAAAGAGGTCATTCATGCCTGCAACAAGTGAATAAACAAGCTACCTGTTCTGATCCGACTTTACAGCACCTGGACCTCAGCTTTGAGGGTTTCTACACCTCACGTGCAGATCCGAGTTCCCTTTAAATGAGTTAAGTTTGGTCACCTCAAGTAGCACCCAAACTGGGCAGTGAATTCCAGTCGTACCATCATCTTCTGAATGGAAGGGTAGGCCTCATGTTCTCGATCATCCTCCCGTCAATTGTTCTCACTCTGTGTCGGGGAGACAAGTCTCCATCGAAGCCCCTTTTTATTCTGTCTATCCCAATCACATCAAATATCATTTGCCTCGGTTTCGGGAAAATAAAACTACAATTCTCGTAAATCTCTTCTGAACACTCATCAGTGCAATTCTGTCCTCACAGCTGTAAGCCACCCAGTGTTTTATATAGTTTCCGCATTTCAGGTCTGGCAGGTGGTAAGGGAATTTGTTTTGTATTGTCTGTGTGAGCGAGAGGGTAGTAATTTGGGAGGGCTAATATGGAATTACTTCTCAGTGTGGATGTCTGATCAGGATCTGGGGCATATAATGGATCTTGACAGATATAGTTCGGGCACAATCTATTTGAAGAGTGGGGTTAGTTCATCAGTTCCTCAGGAGTTAGTCTGTGTTTAATAGCATCACATCTGTTCTGACACCAGCTGACTAATTACAGAAGAAACTAGAAACCAGACAGAAATCCAGCTTGATGGATAATTACCTGATTTGTCTTCATTTAACACAGTGATCGCTTGCTGAATCGCTAACACGCAATGCTGCAAATATTGAGGTTTCCACAACGAAACAATTTTATTGCAAAGGAAGTGACGATAAACTAGAACAAATCAAACTACGTACTTATAACGCTGATTCAAATGTAATGATACGCAGTGCATGCATAATGCTCATTAACCTCTAAACAATCCATAAATGAAACAAAAGGACACGACCTTCATGTATTAAACAAAACATGACTCGCAGTGCCGTTCCAAAAGAAAACAACTCTCATATAGTATTCACACCAGAATCCCGGTATCTCTCACTTTGTGAAATGACTTGCGACTGCTTTTTCGAAGCTTAAACTGCAGTAAATTCCTTCATGGAGCTACTGCACACTGGACGGCCAATATATTGTGCTTTAAACAATCTCTTCAGAGCTGTTTCTTATCCAAGACTTCTGTCTAGGAGCAACAAAACATTTTCAATCCAACGCAATGTAATTTACTGAAACTCTCATTTACTTTGCATGAGTATGGATCTATTCATCTACTCAGTTTCAGGGTCTTAGAGGAACTGAAACAAATGACAAAAATGATTGAAGGGAAAGTAAAGCTTTCTCAGTTAAGGGTTTCATGCTTAATCGCAAATTCCAGAACTCTCCAACAAATCTTTCAGTTTCCATTAATTCCGTGCTCGGTTGCAAGCATCAAAAATAAACAATGATTCACTCATGCACAAAGCCAATCAGCCTGTAGCCAATTCTCAAATGCAATTTTTAAAACAAATTTCTGTGATTAGAAAAGTAACTCCAAGTTAACCATTAACTTCAGATGCACAGAGAAGAGGCCCACTGCTTACTCACTCAAACAAAAACCTACAGCTAAACGATTTTGCTCTCTCGACATAAAAATACCGCCGCCTTTATTTTCCAAAGTGAGTCCCTTTCTTAATTCCACCGAAACTCTCCGTAGGCTCTGATTGAAATGAAGATCTCTGGAAGGATCCCAGAAGAAATGAACAATTTCCGAAGCAATTACTACGAAATCTGTAATGAAGGGGTTTCCACGGTATGTATTTTATCTAAGCCTAAATTACTGATCCTCTGCCACTGTGTGACGTTTGGGCAAGACATACCCATGTTTCAATGCCAGTGGCAGAGTGAACCCACAGAGAATCCTCACACAGATTCACACAACTTCAATGGTGCCAGGAACTTACCAGGAATTGTTACAATTGGAAGTGTTACATAAAATATTCTCCGCACATGTTGAACTGAGAACGTCATTGTTTGCCTGAATTTCTTTGTGTCGGCGATCTCTCTGTCCTCAATGCCGAGGTGACATAATCTCAAAGCCTTTCATTTATATCTGCTGGCATCGCCTGGGGGACTGTTACATTACAATATGGTTCAATTCATTTAGTTAATAATTTCAGCAAACAGATGACGGCAGTGTGTTAACTCCCAGTTGTCAAAAATTATTTTTAGAACTGAGGTTTATTAGATGATACAGATCTCAATCAGTCAAAGACAAACATTGTAAAATGTATGTTGAATAAAATCATAGAAACCTTACAATGTGGAAAAAGATCAATGGGCCCATTGAGTCCACACTGACCCTGCAAAGGGTGTCCAACCCAAACCCTCCAGCTGGACCGATGAGGTGGCAGGTCTAACCACTGAGCCACTGTGCCAACCTATATAATCGCATTGACACCCCAACACCATCTATCCAACTTTGATATCTCATTTTATTTCAGTGTCACCCTTCCCTTGCCTTGGTCCATTTGGAAAACAAGTTCCAGTTTTTGAGTGTCTCTGGGAGAAATGTTCTCGTCAACACTGGGATGTGGCTTCCCTGGTTATCAACGGTTGTTCTATGAAGGGATGATGGTTGGTTAATGGAGCCAACACATTGTTGGTTTTAATAAATCCCACATCGCAATAGAATTCCTCACCTTGCACGCATACAGCTTCTGAATTAAATATAACTTTTCCAATTAAGGTAATGATTGAAAGAAGTAAAATAAGTCACTGAAAAATACCTTCAGCAGTTACATAAGCTCCAATCAATACAGATCTGTTGAAACCTTTACGCACCTCAGACCCTTCTAAATTTGAGGAATTCACCCCTGGGTTTGAAGCATTTCACTCCCTCATTTTTGAACCCTACTTTCCAGACATCGTTCTGATCAATCGATGCTGCACTCTAATGGACATGGACTCTCAATGCCCCAGTAGTTTTTCTTTTCCCTATTTGTTTTCAAGTTGAACGCGTGTACTGTACCTTTAAGAGAGAGTAAAGGCTGTTTTGGCAGTGGGAGTTTGCAGACAACTGTCATGTGACTGACCAGCAGTCTCAGAGTGTACTGGAAAATTGAAAATATGTAACATTTGGCTGCTTTGTTCACAACAGTTTTAATTTTACCAACCAGTTTAAACTATGCCCCACAATACTAAAATGCAACAATATTTGAATATTCTTGCTTTGACAACATTGAAGCAATAAGATGGTCTGATCTTTGAGGAACACAAAAAAAAACAGACATTGTAAGCCAGAGAGATAGCGACAAACTGCCATCTAGAGAGAAACTGCTATCCAAAATACTCTCTATCAACAGTACCTTTTTCACATGAAACATCTTTGCAGCAAAAGCCTGAAGGGTACACAGGTAGATCTGCTGACGATGACAGCCGCTGCCTAGTTTTGAAAGGTAAGTTGACGTAATTTTAAGAGGAGATTTTTTTTGTGCATCAGTATATTGTCATAGAGTGAGAGGTAGATAACAAGCCTTTAAGGGAAAGGAGGTTTAGAGTTGTAAATCGTTGTTGTTTAATGTTCACTTTTAGCGCTAAAGGATAAATTGATACTTTTTATCTTTAAGTCGTAGAAGTGAGTTCGTTGTCACTCATACTTTAGCAGATGACGAGGCGGGGTGAACTTTTCTGGTTGTTTGATTTAATTAGCAGACGGGTCCACCACTGCGTTGTAACAGTTTGCGTGCTTGTACAGGATTTGGTCGCTTTAGGCAGATCCAGTCTCAGCTTTGGACAGATCTGAACAGATTTGGGGTAG
>NW_025196759.1:0-3834 GCF_004010195.1 Chiloscyllium plagiosum
GAGAAATAAACAGAGGGAAATAAAGTGAACCGAATTAATCTGAGAGAGTGTAGAAAGGGTAGCGACAGACTGAGTGAAAGAGGAAGGAGTGTAACACGAGGATGGCATTGGATACATCAAAAAACAGCATGAAGATAGCTCGACAAGGACAGATAGAAGTTTGTGCTTATTTAGTAATTCCCCTGGACTGGAAGCCCTTTATCTGATACTCTGTATCTTGTGAGCATTATGCCAATACTGGCTGCGATCCCAGATCATTTATTTCCAATAATTTCACAGAACTGCGTTGCTGATAGCTAAACAGATTCCAATAGACCAATAGATTGGATCTGAGGATATGGTGGAGTTATTTAAACAGGTAGGGTGAGCACCAGCAAGAACTAATAAACGCCCTCGACACTGTGTGAGAGCCTGCGCCAGAGACTCTCTGAGGGAGATCTCTGACAGAAGGGAAATCAGTATCTCATCTGTGGATCAAATAATGATTTATAAAGTTTGTACAACGCTTTACTTTAGATAGTTCATTCTTAAAAGTGCATTTTAACAATCATATGTTTAGTATTTTCTTTATTTTAGTGTGTGCAGAAAGTAATTTTGCCCCTTACTTTTTTTTACTGCATAAGTGTGGTGAAACGGTTAAAAATTATGTCCCAATACATGTGTGAATCATAATGTAACACATGTATTGGGCCAAGCAGTGGAATGTGGTGAAACGGTTAAAAATTATGTCCCAATACATGTGTGAATAATAATGTAACACATGTATTGGGCCAAGCAGTGGAATGTGGTGAAACGGTTAAAAATTATGTCCCAATACATGTGTGAATAATAATGTAACACATGTATTGGGCCAAGCAGTGGAATGTGGTGAAACGGTTAAAAATTATGTCCCAATACATGTGTGAATAATAATGTAACACATGTATTGGGCCAAGCAGTGGAATGTGGTGAAACGGTTAAAAATTATGTCCCAATACATGTGTGAATAATAATGTAACACATGTATTGGGCCAAGCAGTGGAATGTGGTGAAACGGTTAAAAATTATGTCCCAATACATGTGTGAATAATAATGTAACACATGTATTGGGCCAAGCAGTGGAATGTGGTGAAACGGTTAAAAATTATGTCCCAATACATGTGTGAATAATAATGTAACACATGTATTGGGCCAAGCAGTGGAATGTGGTGAAACGGTTAAAAATTATGTCCCAATACATGTGTGAATAATAATGTAACACATGTATTGGGCCAAGCAGTGGAATGTGGTGAAACGGTTAAAAATTATGTCCCAATACATGTGTGAATAATAATGTAACACATGTATTGGGCCAAGCAGTGGAATGTGGTGTGTCCCAATACATGTGTGCTCATAATGTAACACATGTATTGGGCCAAGCAGTGGAATGTGGTGTGTCCCAATACATGTGTGCTCATAATGTAACACATGTATTGGGCCAAGCAGTGGAATGTGGTGTGTCCCAATACATGTGTGCTCATAATGTAACACATGTATTGGGCCAAGCAGTGGAATGTGGTGTGTCCCAATACATGTGTGCTCATAATGTAACACATGTATTGGGCCAAGCAGTGGAATGTGGTGAAAGGGTTAAAATTATGTCCCAATACATGTGTGAATCTAACCGAAAATGGAAGGTGTCGCTTAGTCCCGTGTGAATCTTATTACACACCTCCCCGTGTGAATCTTCTTATCTGTATGTAACCAGAATGGAATGTGTTTTTTAGCCTTGCTCTGCTGTTCACATGAATGTTTATATCTGGAAAAGAGTATATCAGCTGGAAAAGTCTCCAGTTCGGTGAGTCTGCTCCGGGGTTACATCTAACCGCCGAGCGTGGGTTGTTGGCAACCGCTCTACGAGAACTGACGGCTCCCAGTTCCGGTAACATGTAGAGTGAGTATAAGCCAGACCCGGGAGTCTGCTCCGGGGTTACGTTTAACCGCCGAGCGTGGGTTGTTGGCAACCGCTCTACGAGAACTGACGGCTCCCAGTTCCGGTAACATGTAGAGTGAGTATAAGCCAGACCCGGGAGTCTGCTCCGGGGTTACGTTTAACCGCCGAGCGTGGGTTGTTGGCAACCGCTCTACGAGAACTGACGGCTCCCAGTTCCGGTAACATGTAGAGTGAGTATAAGCCAGAACCTGGAGTCTGCTCCGGGGTTACGTTTAACCGCCGAGCGTGGGTTGTTGGCAACCACTCTACGAGAACTGACGGCTCCCAGTTCCGGTAACATGTAGAGTGAGTATAAGCCAGACCCGGGAGTCTGCTCCGGGGTTACGTTTAACCGCCGAGCGTGGGTTGTTGGCAACCGCTCTACGAGAACTGACGGCTCCCAGTTCCGGTAACATGTAGAGTGAGTATAAGCCAGACCCGGGAGTCTGCTCCGGGGTTACGTTTAACCGCCGAGCGTGGGTTGTTGGCAACCGCTCTACGAGAACTGACGGCTCCCAGTTCCGGAAACATGTAGAGTGAGTATAAGCCAGACCCGGGAGTCTGCTCCGGGGTTACGTTTAACCGCCGAGCGTGGGTTGTTGGCAACCGCTCTACGAGAACTGACGGCTCCCAGTTCCGGTAACATGTAGAGTGAGTATAAGCCAGACCCGGGAGTCTGCTCCGGGGTTACGTTTAACCGCCGAGCGTGGGTTGTTGGCAACCGCTCTACGAGAACTGACGGCTCCCAGTTCCGGTAACATGTAGAGTGAGTATAAGCCAGACCCGGGAGTCTGCTCCGGGGTTACGTTTAACCGCCGAGCGTGGGTTGTTGGCAACCGCTCTACGAGAACTGACGGCTCCCAGTTCCGGTAACATGTAGAGTGAGTATAAGCCAGACCCGGGAGTCTGCTCCGGGGTTACGTTTAACCGCCGAGCGTGGGTTGTTGGCAACCGCTCTACGAGAACTGACGGCTCCCAGTTCCGGTAACATGTAGAGTGAGTATAAGCCAGACCCGGGAGTCTGCTCCGGGGTTACGTTTAACCGCCGAGCGTGGGTTGTTGGCAACCACTCTACGAGAACTGACGGCTCCCAGTTCCGGTAACATGTAGAGTGAGTATAAGCCAGACCCGGGAGTCTGCTCCGGGGTTACGTTTAACCGCCGAGCGTGGGTTGTTGGCAACCGCTCTACGAGAACTGACGGCTCCCAGTTCCGGGAACATGTAGAGTGAGTATAAGCCAGACCCGGGAGTCTGCTCCGGGGTTACGTTTAACCGCCGAGCGTGGGTTGTTGGCAACCGCTCTACGAGAACTGACGGCTCCCAGTTCCGGGAACATGTAGAGTGAGTATAAGCCAGACCCGGGAGTCTGCTCCGGGGTTACGTTTAACCGCCGAGCGTGGGTTGTTGGCAACCGCTCTACGAGAACTGACGGCTCCCAGTTCCGGGAACATGTAGAGTGAGTATAAGCCAGACCCGGGAGTCTGCTCCGGGGTTACGTTTAACCGCCGAGCGTGGGTTGTTGGCAACCGCTCTACGAGAACTGACGGCTCCCAGTTCCGGGAACATGTAGAGTGAGTATAAGCCAGACCCGGGAGTCTGCTCCGGGGTTACGTTTAACCGCCGAGCGTGGGTTGTTGGCAACCGCTCTACGAGAACTGACGGCTCCCAGTTCCGGTAACATGTAGAGTGAGTATAAGCCAGACCCGGGAGTCTGCTCCGGGGTTACGTTTAACCGCCGAGCGTGGGTTGTTGGCAACCGCTCTACGAGAACTGACGGCTCCCAGTTCCGGTAACATGTAGAGTGAGTATAAGCCAGACCCGGGAGTCTGCTCCGGGGTTACGTTTAACCGCCGAGCGTGGGTTGTTGGCAACCACTCTACGAG
>NW_025196759.1:4409-4941 GCF_004010195.1 Chiloscyllium plagiosum
CTTGAATCTTAAAGAGTTAACTATTCTCTCCAGCGTCTGACCTCTATGAAGAACACGGCTGTAACTGATGAAAGATGTCTCTTTGAGGGTAAAATTGTAAGACATAGAGTAGAAATTAATCTATTCAGCCCATCGAGTCTGTTCCACCATTCAGTCAGAGTTGATAGGTCTCTCAACCACATGTTCTCACTTTCTCCAAGTAACCGTCGATCCACATCATATTCAAGAACCTATCTATCTCTGCCTCAAATATACTCAATGATCAGGTCCCCACAGTCTTTTGTTGCAATGTATTCCAAAGATTCATCACTCTCTGGCGAAAGAAAATGTCCTGATCTCCGTCATAATAGGTCTTCCCTTTACTTGAAGGCTGTTCCCTTGTATCCTCGTTTCTCCTGCCAATGGAAACATGTGCGCAACATGCACTCTGTCCGAGACATTCAGAGTTCTTAAAGTTCCAATTAAATTCCTTCCTCATCCCTCTAAACTCCATCGAGTGCAGAGCCAGAATCCTCAAACGTTCCTCATTCTT
>NW_025196760.1:0-475 GCF_004010195.1 Chiloscyllium plagiosum
TAACTCAGTTCTAATTGTGCTCTATTGTGCCTCCATTTCTGTCCTGATGGTTACTCACACAATGCCCAGGACTGGTGATATCAACCATGAACGTTCAGTCTTTGAGTCTGACTAAGTGAGGTTGTTGCTTAATGCCATCCCAGTGTTGAGTGAAGCATCATGAGAAGTGTTTAAAATCGCTCCGCCCCATGTTTGGCTGTTTGTGTGACAAACAGCGTCCATGCCTGATCTGCCATGAGAAAGAACAGAAAAACAGAGAACCACTGAGTGCATAGAACATAGAACATAGAAAGATACAGCGCAGTACAGGCCCTTTGGCACTCGTTGTTGCGCCGATCCAAGCCCACCTAACTTACACTAGCCCACTATCCTCCATATGCCTATCCAATGCCCGTTTGAATGCCCATAAAGAGGGAGAGTCCACCACTGCTACTGGCAGGGCATTCCATGATCTCACGACTCGCTGAGTAAAGAA
>NW_025196760.1:607-3210 GCF_004010195.1 Chiloscyllium plagiosum
CCGTTCCAGTGCCTCCACATCCTTCCTATAGTATGGCGACAAAAACTGCACACAATACTCCAGGTGCGGCCGCACCAGAGTCTTATTCAACTGCAACATGATCTCAGGAGTCCGGAACTCAATTCCTCTACCAATAAAAGCCAGTACGCCATATGCCTTCTTCACCGCACTATTTACCTGGGTGGCAACACAGAGATCTGTGTACATGGACACCAAGATCCCTCTGCTCATCCACACTACCAAGTATCCAACCATAAGCCCAGTACCCCGTCTTTTTGTTACTCTTACCAAAGTGAATCACCTCACACTTACCTACATTGAACTCCATTTGCCACCTTTCTGCCCAGCTCTGCAAGTGCAATTCTGATATGGATGGCCCTTTTGAATCAAAGAACACCAGACCACTTTGTATCTGTGGTTACATCTCATTTGTGGGTGGCTCAGAGGCTGGTACTGCTGCCTCACAGTGCCAGGGATTCCACCTTTGGGTGGAGTTGGCATGTTCTCCCTGTATCTGCGTGGGTTTCCTCCAAGTGCTCTGGCATCCTTCCCCAATCCAATGATGTGCAGGTTAAGTGAATTGGCCATGCTACATGGCATAGAGTGTTCAGGGATGTGTAAGTTTTGGTGCATTAGCCAAGGGGAATGCAGTGTTATAGAGTAGGGGGGGGTGGATCAAGGTGAGGTGCCCTTCAGCCGATTGGTGTGGTCTTGTTAGGCTGAGTGGCCTGTTTCCACATTCAGGGAAACTTTCTTTGACACAACTACAGTCATGATTCTTGCTCCTGGCACACTTCCAATTGTTCACTTGAACAATTTTGTTTCAGCAAAGAGCGGTGGTAGCTGGGCAGAAGTGAAGTCGGAGCACAGAGGCTGTTGGGAACGTGGGTGAGTGCAATTTAAGTAGGTGTGTTCCAGGCCCCAGGTCCTACACAGTAGGGCCTCCCTCCCACCCTCCTCCTCTAACCTAAATTAAAAGTCCACAGACTTGCAACAAAACACAGGGGTCGGGGGACGTTTCTGTTGAGGAAAGAGCGAGTCTTTGGCTCAGGAGCCGTCGACAAAGCCTATTTCTACCCTAGTCATTCTTTTATTGCTGACATATCTATAGAAAGCCTTAGGGTTTTCCCTAATCCTACCAACAAAGGACTTTTTATGTCCCCTCCTTGAGTATGTCAGCAATTATTTCTGGTCAAGACAATAAAGCAGTGTTGACTTTCCATTAATGCTTCACCAAAGCAGAGGTGAGTTAAAATGCAATAGTTTACCAACAAGTGGAAATATGTCGGATGACAAACAAGAGGAACATTTGTTACTGGGGGATAGAAAGTGATGAAGTGACAAACATCTTCTTCTGAAAGACCCTTCCAATGTGAAAAGGAAGAGCTTTACCTGGATTGGTAACCATTTAAATACCTCCATTTCTCTCTTCATTTTGCTCGATTCATTTTAGTTGGTTTAACTCTCCTCTCTCTTTACATTTTATTCCATTGCCTAATATTCAGTGAAATGTCATGAAGGCAAGACTCCTACCAGGTGAATAGAGCAGGACAGAGCAGGCTGGACTGTACAATCCCTTCTCTTTCTTCTGGGTGGTTTGTTTTTATTTGACCAGAATTCTCCACAACTGAAATGTCCTTACCCATTCACCATGCAGAAATTTTAACCAGTGTTTCTAAAGTTTTATTTTCATTATTAACACTGATAGATAAATCCCTTCATTCAGTTACCATTACCATTACGCCACCTCTCTATTCCAAGGAAAAATCCCACTTTACTTTCTTTTTTTTGAATGTGGCGTTCAGCATTTTGCAGCGTCCCAAACCTCACACTCTGTTTCCAGGGTGTGTGAAAGCAGACCTAACTCCTGCACTCTAACACCTCACATCCATTCTCGCTGTCCCAACAATTGTGTTTTTGGTTTGGGTCCAGCCCATATTCTCACCCTGTTGCTCAGCTATTTCCCACTGGGACTTTGCAAATCGAAACAGATTTCCTTAATGATGAAAAGGGTATTAGATTTCTGTTTGTTGTGCAATTCTGATATGGATGGCCCTTTTGAATCAAAGAACACCAGACCACTTTGTATCTGTGGTTACATCTCATTTGTGGGTGGCTCAGAGGCTGGTACTGCTGCCTCACAGTGTCAGGGATCCAGGCGGGATACCATCTTTGGGTGGAGTTGGCGTGTTCTCCTTGTATCTGCATGGGTTTCCTCCAAGTGCTCTGGCATCCTTCCCCAATCCAATGATGTGCAGGTTAAGTGAATTGGCCATGCTACATGGCCTAGAGTGTTCAGGGATGTGCAGGTTTTGGTGCATTAGCCAAGGGAAATGCAGTGTTATAGAGTAGGGGGGGTGGATCGAGGTGAGGTGCCCTTCAGCCGATCGGTGTGGTCTTGTTAGGCTGAGTGGCCTGTTTCCACACTCAGGGAGACTTTTTTTGACACAACTACAGTCATGATTCTTGCTCCTGGCATACTTCCAATTGTTCACTTGAACAATTTTGTTTGCAGCAAAGAGCGGTGGGAGCTGGGCGGAAGTGAAGTCGGAGCACAGAGGCTGTTGGGAACGTGGGTGAGTGTTATTTAAGTAGGTGTGTTC
>NW_025196760.1:4000-4942 GCF_004010195.1 Chiloscyllium plagiosum
GGGTTGCACCTTAATAGGTGGGGGACTAGCATTCTGGCAGGTAGGTTTGCCACTGCAACACAGCTGAGTTTAAACTAAATAGCAGGGAGGAGGGGACAAATTGGAAGTTTAAGAAGGAAGATTAAAGGGAAAGTTAGAACAAGAGAAGTCAAGAAAGACAACGGAATCAATGGAGCAGAAAACTCAAAAAAGGATCATGCAGTAAGGTCAAGTGAAATAGGGATTGATAGGAGGGGTGAGGGGAGTAACAAATTAAAAATATTATATATGAATGCAAGAAGCATTGAAATAAGGTGGATGAGCTTGGGCTCATTTGGAAATTGTCAGTTACGATGTTGTGGAGATAACTGAGACGTGGCTTCAAGTGGCCAGGGTCTGGTAAATGAATATTCATGGCTATACATGCTATCGTAAGGACTGACTGACTGGCAGAGGGGTTGGGGTGGCCCTGTTGGTAAGGAATGATATTCAGTCCCTTGCGTGGGGGGACCTAGAATCAGGGGATATTGAGTCAGTATGGATAGAGCTGAGAAATTCTAAGGGTAGAAATACCATAATGGGAGATATCTACAGGCCTCTAAACCGTAGCCTGGATGTAGTGTGCAAGTTGAATAAGGAGCTTAAATTGGCCTGTCACAAAGATATTACTACAGTTGTTATGGGGGATTTAACCATGCAGGTAGATTGGGAGAATCAGGATGATACTGGATCCCAAGAAAGGGAGTTTGTGGAGTGCGTCCAAGATGGATTCTTAGAACAGCTGGTGCTGGAGCCTACCAGGGCGAAGGCAATTCTGGATCTGGTGCTGTGCAATGAACCGGATTTAATCAGGAACCTCGAAGTAAAGGAGCCATTAGTAGGTAGTGACCACAATGCAATAAGCTTTAATCTGCAGTTTAAAAGGGCGTGACAATCGGAAGTGACAATATTTCAGTTGAATAA
>NW_025196761.1:0-1367 GCF_004010195.1 Chiloscyllium plagiosum
GATTCAGTGCTGAGGCTGGGATTCAGTGCTGAGACTGGGAGTCCATGCTGAGATGGGGAGTCCGTGCTGAGACTGAGAGTCCGTGCTGCGGCTGGGAGTCCGTGTTGAGATGGGGAGTCCATGCAGAGACAGGGAGTCCGTGCTGAAGCTGGGATTCCGTGCTCCAGCTCGGATTCCCTGCTGAGTCTGGGAGTCCGTGCTGAGCTGGTATTCCATGCTGAGATGGTGAGTTCGTGCTGAGATCAGGAGTCGGTGCTGAGATGGGGAGTCCGTGCTGAGGCTGGGAGTCCGTGCTGAGGCTGGGAGTCCGTGCTAAGGCTGGGAGTCTGTGCTGAGGCTGGAGGTCCATGCTGAGATCAGGAGTCCGTGCTGAGGCCGGGAGTCCATGCTGAGATGGGGAGTCTATGCTGAGGCTGGGCATCTGTGCTGAGGCCGTGAGTCTGTGCTGAGGCTGGGAGTCTGTGCTGAGGCTGGAGGTCCATGCTGAGATCAGGAGTCCGTGCTGAGGCAGGGAGTCGTTGCTGAGGCTGAGAGACCATGCTGAAGCTTGGAGTTCGTGCTGAGGCCGGGAGCCCGTGCTGAGGCCGTGAGTCTGTGCTGAGGCTGGGATTCAGTGCTGAGACTGGGCTTCAGTGCTGAGGCTGGGATTCAGTGCTGAGACTGGGATTCAGTGCTGAGGCTGGGATTCAGTGCTGAGACTGGGATTCCGTGCTGTGGCTGGGAGTCCATGCTGAGATGGGGAGTCCGTGCTGAGATCAGGAGTCCATGCTGAGATGGGGAGTCTGTGCGGAGAGTTGGAGTCCATGCTGAGACTGCGAGTCCGTGCTGAGACTGGGAGTCCATGCTGAGATGGGGAGTCCATGCTGAGATCAGGATTCCATGCTCAGGCTGGGAGCCCGTGCTGAGATGGGGAGTCTATGCTGAGATCAGGTGTCCATGCTGAGATGGGGTGTCCGTGCTGAGACTAGGAGTCCGTGCTGAGGCTGAGAGTCCGTGCTGAGATGGGGAGTCCATGCTGAGGCTGGGAGTCTGTGCTGAAATGGGGAGTCCGTGCTGAGAGTCCGTGCTGAGACGGGGAGTCCGTGCTGAGACGGGGAGTCTGTGCAGAGAGTGGGAGTCCCTGCTGAGACTGGGAGTCTATGCTGAGATGGGGAGTCCATGCTGAAATGGGGAGTCCAAGCTGAGATCAGGGGTCCATGCTGAGATGGGGAGTCCGTGCTGAGACGGGGAGTCTGTGCGGAGAGTGGGAGTCCCTGCTGAGATGGGGAGTCCATGCTGAGATGGGGAGTCTATGCTGAGGCTGGGCGTCCGTGCTGAGGCCGTGAGTCTGTGCTGAGGCTGGGATTCAGTGCTGAGACTGGGATTCC
>NW_025196761.1:2109-4942 GCF_004010195.1 Chiloscyllium plagiosum
TGCTGAGATCAGGTGTCCATGCTGAGATGGGGAGTCCGTGCTGAGACTAGGAGTCCGTGCTGAGGCTGAGAGTTCGTGCTGAGATGGGGAGTCCATGCTGAGGCTGGGAGTCTGTGCTGAAATGGGGAGTCCGTGCTGAGAGTCCGTGCTGAGAGGGGAGTCCGTGCTGAGACGGGGAGTCCGTGCTGAGACGGGGAGTCTGTGCAGGGAGTGGGAGTCCCTGCTGAGACTGGGAGTCTATGCTGAGATGGGGAGTCCATGCTGAAATGGTGAGTCCAAGCTGAGATCAGGAGTCCATGCTGAGATGGGGAGACCGTGCTGCGACGGGGAGTCTGTGCGGAGAGTGGGAGTCCCTGCTGAGGCTGGGAGTCCATGCTGAGGCTGGGAGGCCATGCTGAGGCTGGGAGTCCGTGCTGAGGCTGGGAGTCCGTGCTGAGGCTGGGAGTCCGTGCTGAGACTGGGAGACCATGCTGAGATGGGGAGTCCATGCTGAAATGGGGAGTCCGTGCTGAGACGGGGAGTCCGTGCTGAAACGGGGAATCTGTGCAGAGAGTGGGAGTCCCTGCTGAGACTGGGAGTCCATGCTCAGATGGCGAGTCCATGCTGAAATGGGGAGTCCATGCTGAGATCAGGAGTCCATGCTGAGATGGGGAGTCCGTGCTGAGACGGGGAGTCTGTGCGGAGAGTGGGAGTCCCTGCTGAGACTGCGAGTCCGTGCTGAGACTGGGAGTCCGTGCTGAGACTGGGAGTCCATGCTGAGATGGAGAGTCCATGCTGAGATGGGGAGTCCGTGCTGAGGCTGGGATTCAGTGTTGAGGCTTGGATTCAGTGCTGAGGCTGGGTGTCAATGCTGAGATGGGGAGTCCGTGCTGAGACTGAGAGTCCGTGCTGCGGCTGGGAGTCCGTGTTGAGATGGGGAGTCCATGCAGAGACAGGGAGTCCGTGCTGAAGCTGGGATTCCGTGCTCCAGCTCGGATTCCCTGCTGAGTCTGGGAGTCCGTGCTGAGCTGGTATTCCATGCTGAGATGGTGAGTTCGTGCTGAGATCAGGAGTCGGTGCTGAGATGGGGATTCCGTGCTGAGGCTGGGATTCCGTGCTGAGGCTGGGAGTCCATGCTGAGGCTGGGAGTCCATACTGAGACTGGGAGTCCATGCTGAGATGGGGAGTCCATGCTGAGATGGGGAGTCCATGCGGAAATGGGGAGTCCATGCTGAGATGGGGAGTCCATGCTGAGATGGGGAGTCCGTGCTGAGACGGGGAGTCCGTGCTGAGACGGGGAGTCTGTGCAGAGAGTGGGAGTCCCTGCTGAGATGGGGAGTCCTTGCTGAGATCAGGAGTCTGTGCTGAGGCCGGGAATCCGTGATGAGACTGGGAGTCTGTGCTGAGATCAGAAGTCATGCTGAGGCTGGGTGTCTGTGCTGAGGCTAGGGGTCCGTGCTGAGGCTGGGAGTCCGTGCTGAGGCCGGGAGCCCATGCTGAAGTTCGGAGCCTGTGGTGAGACAGGGAGTCCGTGCTGAGACTGGGAGTTCATGCTGAGATGGGGGTCCAAGCTGAGATGGGGAGTCTGTGCTGAGATGGGGAGTCCATGCTGAGATGGGGAGTCCATGCTGAGATGGGTAATCCATGCTGAGGCTGGGAGTCCATGCTGAGTTGGGGAGTCCATGCTGAGGCTGGGATTCCATGCTCAGGCTGGGAGCCCGTGCTGAGATGAGGAGTCTATGCTGAGATCAGGTGTCCATGCTGAGATGGGGTGTCCGTGCTGAGACTGGGAGTCCGTGCTGAGGCTGAGAGTCCGTGCTGAAATGGGGAGTCCGTGCTGAGGCTGAGAGTCCGTGCTGAGATGGGGAGTCCTTGCTGAGCTCAGGAGTCCATGCTGAGGCTGGGAGTCTGTGCTGTGATCAGGAGTCCTTGCAGATATTGGGTGTGCATGCTGAGACTGGGAGTCCATGCTGAGGCTGGGGGTCCATGCTGAGCCTAGGAGTCCGTGCTGAGGCTGGGAGTTTGTGCTGAGGCTGGGGGTCCGTGCTGAGATGGGGAGTCCGTGCTGAGATCGGGAGTCTGTGCTGAGGCCGGGAATCTGTGCTGAGACTGAGAGTCCGTGCTGGGATGGGGAGTCCTTGCTGAGATCAGGAGTCCATGCTGAGGCTGGGGGTCCGTGCTAAGGCTTGGGGTCTGTACTGAGGCTGGGAGTCCGTTCTGAGATGCGGATTCCGTGCTGAGACTGGGAATCCTTGCTGAGGTTGAGAGTCCGTGCTGAGGCTGGGAGCCCATTCTGAGGCTTGGAGCCTGTGCTGAGGCTGGGTGTCCGTGCTGAGATGGGGAGTCCGTGTTGAGGCTGGGAGACCATGCTGAAGCTTGGAGCCTGTGCTGAGGCTGGGAGTCCATGCTGAGATGGGGAGTCTGTGCTGAGGCTGGGATTCAGTGCTGAGGCTGGGATTCAGTGCTGAGGCTGGGATTCAGTGCTGAGACTGGGATTCCATGCTGTGGCTGGGAGTCCATGCTGAGATGGGGAGTCCGTGCTGAGACGGGGAGTCCGTGCTGAGACTGCGAGTCCATGCTGAGATGGAGAGTCCATGCTGAGATGGGAAGTCCATGCTGAGATCAGGATTCTATGCTCAGGCTGGGAGCCCGTGCTGAGGTGGGGAGTCTATGCTGAGATCAGGTGTCCATGTTGAGATGGGGAGTCCGTGCTGAGACTGGCAGTCCGTGCTGAGGCTGAGAGTCTGTGCTGAAATGGGGAGTCCGTGCTGAGGCTGAGAGTCCGTGCTGAGAGGGGAGTCCGTGCTGAGACGGAAGTCCGTGCTGAGGCCGGGAATCCGTGCTGCGGCTCGGA
>NW_025196762.1:0-4942 GCF_004010195.1 Chiloscyllium plagiosum
TAGTTTCCTCACATTTCCTTACCAACTGTTCTTCAGCAATGGCACAACCTTACCTGTGGCTGTCCATGATAAAACTATCTCAGCCAGATATAAAACAATGGCTTCCCTAGCTTCCCATCAGATTCTCGGGTACACCTGATCAGGTCATCGAACACAGATCAGTGCAGCACAGTACAGGCCCTTAAACAGTTGATGTTGTGCCAGCAGTTTCTCCTACTCTAAGATCAGACTAACCTATGTGCCCTTCATTAGGCTAACTTCCAAGTGCCTATCCAAGAGTCACATAAAAGGTCAGAGGGAGTTATGCACCTTAATGCATTTTAAGACTGCCAGCTCCTCATCATCTGTAATATGGACACTTTTCAAGATATCACTAGTCATTTCCCCAAGTCCTCTCCCTTCCATATCCTACTCCACAGTAAATCCTGATGCAAAATATTTATGTAGTATCTCATCAATCTCCTGTAATTCCACACATAGGTCACTTTGCTGATCTTTAAAGGGCCCTGTCCTCTCCCTAGTTACTCTTGTGACCTCAATGTACTGGTAGATGCTCTTTGGATTGTCCCTTACCTGATTTTCGAAAGATGTCGTATGCCCCTAGTTTAACTCCCGATTTCCCTCTTGAGTATTAGCCTTCAGCCCTAGTACACCTCAATGGATTCACTCGATCCCTATTGTCTCTACCTATCATATACTTCCGTCTTTTTCTTGAACAAAACCGCAATTCCACTCGCCATCCAGCATTCCCGACCAGCGTTGCATTGTTCATGAACCAGAACATACTCTATCTAGCCTTTGTAATCTCGTTTGTGAAGGCCTCCCACTTTCCTGCCAAGAGCTTCTCGGCAAGCAGCTTTTGAAATTGCCAATACAAAACGTTCACAGTTGGCCTGATGCAATTTAGAACTTTACATTTATGTCAGGACTGTTCTTCTCCATAAGTATTTTAAAACTGGTAGTTACTGACTAACAGGCTCAAGAAGCAGAATGGTCTCCTCCTGACTCTCTGCAACAGACCCGAGGGGCTGAATGGCCTCCTTCTGTCCCTCTGTAACACGCTCAATGGGCTGAATAGCTTCCTCCTGTCCCTCTGTAACAGGCTCAATAGGCTGAATGGCTTCCTCCTGTCCATTTGCAACAGACCCGAGAGGCTGAATGGTCTCCTCCTATCCCTCTGCAACAGACCCGAGAGGCTTTATGACCTCTCACTGTCCATCTGTAACAGAATCAAGATGCTGAATGGTCTCCTCCTGTCCCTCTGTGACAGACACATAGGGACAGAATTACCTTCTCCTGTTCCTGAGCAGCAGTCTCAATGCTCTAAATGATGTCACAAGGAGCAGCACTGCACAACGCCAATGGGCAATAAATAGTGTACACTGTTTTATTGTCTATGGAAGTGTCCCCACTGGTCACCCTGTGCAGCTGATCTGTTTCGTTGAATGTGCTATTCCACAATATAAGTGGGTGCACCACCAACAGCATTAACAGGGATCGGCAGCTCAAGAGATGCAGTGGGGAGAGATCAGAATCTGAGCACAAGTGTCTGGAATGTTCCAACAATGAATCAAAATCTGAGAACCTTAGGCTGGAATGTCTCAAGAATGGACAGGAGTTTGTACAGGAAGGTTTGGCTTCTTTCTACATATTATGATCAATGGCCATTATCGCGGCGGATCGAATATGTACTTTACATTATTCAATATTTTTATTATCCAATCCTGGCTTTCGTTGGTGTCCCTGGTAAGTCTCAATGTTCAGTCATTCATTTTATAAATCATGATTGATGTAATACTATCCTTTCATTGACTCTATTGTCATTGTCTCTGTTATTTTTCCTGCTGAGACTCTAAATCGAGATGTTCACTTTACAAGCCACGACTAACTGCAGCAATGAACTTGTTAATTCACTCTCTCCCTCATTGCTTCTGGCACTGTTACTCATGGATCTCTATGTTGACATGTGCAGTTTCAACTGTGAAACATGGTTTATTTTATCACTGCTCTTGCTGTTTAAATATTAAAAGCATTGAGGTCACTGTGCTCTGTTCTGGTTACAGATTGAATTTCGTTCCTCTGACTACATCCCATCCCCGACCAATATTGAGGCTGAAATATACTGGCATAGTCTACACAGCTCCCCATGCTGATCAGATAGCCCAGCTTACTGACCAATACACTGGCAAGGTATGCACAGCTCCCTATGCTGGGTAGATAGTTCAGCTTACTGAGCAATGCACTGGTACAGTCTGCACAGTTCTCAATGCTGGGCAGATAGTTCATTTTCCGAAGCAACACATTGGCATAGTCTGCACAGCGCCCCAGTTAGTCCCACTGCCCAGTCTTTTTCCCCATATTTCACCAATATGGCCTATTTCTATCTTAATTATCTGGTTCTATCTTTAATGTGCATTTTTCTGTCCCTCACTATCTTTCCCTGGCTTTGAGTTTTGGCTCCCTGATGTATCGAGTGCTGACATTGTGAAACTCAGAAACAATGAAACGGTGTGTGGGAGCTGTTGTTCACTTCCCCGTGTGGCAATGTTCCATGTTATATTTGCAATCCTGCAGTGCTCTTGCACGACTTCCACACACATGGAAGAAAACAAAAAAGTTGACATTTTAATGATCATATTGGACAGAAGGGATTCAGCAGTTTTGACTCACGTCTTTGAAACTTAGTCTGAAGCTGTCCACTGAACACCTGTGTTTGTCCCTCTCAGCTGATCGTGTGGCCAGTAATACAAGGACGCCCTCGTGAATTATTGTAAAGGGGCAGGCATCGAACTTGCGTCGGAGGCTGAGGGGTGACCTTATAGAGGTTTGCAAAATTATGAGTGCATTGATAGAGTAAATAGAGAAAGTATTTTCCCTAGGGTCGGGGTGTCCAGAAATAGAGGGCATCGGTTTAGGGTGAGAGGCGAAAAAGACCTAAGGGGCAACTTTGTCACATCGTGTAGTTCGTGTATGGAATGAGCAGCCAGGGAGAGTGGCGGTGGCTGGTAAAATTGCAACATTTAAGAGGCATTTGGATGGGTATATTAATAGGAAGGGTTTGGAGTGATAATCGGCTGGGTGCTGGCAGGTGGGACTGGATTGGGTTAGGATCTCTGGTCCGCAAGGACAGCTTGGGCCAAAAAGGTCTGTTTCCATGCTGTACATCTCTGTGACTCTATGCAAATCTCCTGTTATCAAAATTGAGTGGACGTGTTGGGGATGGTTTGCTGGAAGTTGTCTTGTGAGCTGCCCCAGACATTCAGAGAGACCTGAGGATTTTGTGACCCAACTCTGGATGGAGCATGGGGACTGTAGTTATAGTATCTGAGTCTGTAACATGATCAACAAATGGAGCAGAGGCTGCAGAAAGGGGAAGCTCTGAATCCAGGGCGTTAGTCTGTGTGGGGAAAGGGATCTGCCAAATCTGTCTGTGACTTAACGATGGCACATACACTTGACACATTTGCACGCACATGTATACACACACACACACACACACACGCTATTTCTCTCGCACAGACACACATACACGTGCTCTCTCCCACACTTCCCCCACCCCCGTGCACGCACACTCCGCATTTCTCAGATGCACACACACATAAATCTGTGGGGTGAATTTGAATTTGTAGCCATGTATGTGCAAATGCATTCAATTTTGTTTGAAAAAGAAAACATGCACTTTGTAGGCAGTTAGTCAATGTGGCATTTTATAAAGTTCTGCCTTGGAAATAAAACCCGTCTCCTTCCAGAGTACAACACAGACAGACTTCAAACAAGACCATCCCTCATTTTGTTCCGGGGAGGTCATATCTTCGCAAACATAATAGATTTCTTTGTGGAAGTGAAAATTGATATTGAGGAAAAGGCTGTAGATGTTATACAACGGACTTCGGTAAGGTATTTGTTGAGGTAAGCTGACGGATAAGGTGAAGTTGCAAGGGGTCCAGGGTCTACTAGCTAAATGGATGTAGAACAGGCTGGGCAGCAGCAGACAGTGAGTATTAGTGGAAGAGAGTTTCGCAAAATGAAGATTTGTTCTGGATGGTGTTTTACAGGGTTTCGTGCTGGAACCGCTATTGTCTATGATACATATAAATGAACGAAAGGAAGGTAAAGGTGGTCTGATCAATAAGTTTGCAGATGGCACTACGATTGGTAGAGTAACAGAAAGTGAAGGGGACTGTCAGAGAATGCAGCAGAAACTAGATAGATTGGGAGTTGTGCAGAGAAATGGCAAATAGAATTCAATCTGGACAAATGTGAGATGATGCATTTTGGAAGATCCAATTCAAGAGTGAGCTATAGGGTAAATGGAAAAAGCCCTGGACATAATTGATGTACAGCGAGATCTGGGTGTTCATATCCATTGTTCCTTAGAGGGGCAGGTCGATAGAGTGGTCAAGAAGGCATAGAACATAATTTGCTTCCTGCATTCCACCATTTTAAGAAGGGCAGAAAAGAGAAAGTGACGAAATACAGACCAGTTAACTTGTCATCCACAGGAGGGAATCTGTTGGAATTTATTGTGTACAAGAGATGACAGGTCATGTTACAGTTGTGTACGGCTTTGGTTCGACAACATTTCAAATAGTTTGTATAGTTCTGAACGCCACCTTACCAAAAGGATGTGGATGCTTTGGAGATGGTGCAGAGGAGTTTCACCAGGATATTCGAGAGGTTTGGTAGATTAGAATTATTTTCATTAGACTGACGATTGAGTTCTACAAAATCATAAGATGTATAGATAGCGTGAATAGCAAGACGCTTATTCCCAGAGTTGGGTACTCAACTTCTAGTTGTCAGGAATTCAAGATGAGAGGGAAAAGGTTTTTGCGAGATATGTTCAGAAAGTTCATAACACAGAGGCTGGCAGATGCCTGAAACGCATTGCCAGTGGAGGTGTTAGACATGGTCACGATAGCGACATTTACTATGTATCTAG
>NW_025196763.1:0-690 GCF_004010195.1 Chiloscyllium plagiosum
TTTGGTAAATGTAGCCACGTGAGACCTAACATAGGCCTTGGAGAAAATCTCTGGCTTTAGACCCTTTCAGACTTAAAACAATGAATTTAGATGCAATCATATTTTTATTCATCACCATCTCTGTTTTCTTCTTTTTGTTAAATTGCATTCAACATTTTTTCTCTGCATGTAAAAGAGAATTAAACGAAATGTGCAGCAGCGTTGGTTTCTTCAGCAAGAACTTTGGTACATCGCTATGTAGTTTTGGTTCTTTCCTTTCCTGCCAAATCAAAACTTATAAGAAAGTACACTTCCCATCAACACGACCAGAGAATGATTATTTTAATAAATAATGGAAACCAAGTGATATTCAATCCACCGCAGTAATGTTCATTTATGCACTGTCCTATCTTTTCCAGTCGATAAGTTTTAGTTTTGTCGACAAAAACGTTCTACACTTCTGCACTTCATATGGATTATTAGATATACCCAGACCCATAACGCTTTTTATATGCTTCTATCCCAACTTTTTGTCTGTCACTCCTAAAACTGATTGGAAACATGTGATGTGCATAAATGTTGAACAGTGAACTGACAGATCCTGGTCAGTGTCACAACAGATACAGAACCTAAACATTGTGTTCCTTCTTACCTGTACCTTTTCAATGGGCGGCATGGTGGCACAGTGGTTAGCACTGCTGCCTCACAGCG
>NW_025196763.1:2605-4943 GCF_004010195.1 Chiloscyllium plagiosum
TGTTCTGAAATGTTCACTGTGCATATCCACATTTCCTTGGATGTGACAAGATAGAAAATGATTTTTAAGAAGGTCCATGAACAAATTGCTTTTATCAGCCGTGCCATAGATTATTAAAGCAGGCAGTTTACGTTGGAGATGAATTGGACTTTAGTTCAGCCACTAAAGTCTGGACAATTGTGTGCAACTGGGCGGCATGCATTGCAGATTCACTAGGGTGTTCTGAGATCTCTGCAGTGTGGAAACATTCTCTTCGGCCCAACAAGTTCACACCTATTCTCTATAGAGTAAATATAGAAACACACCCATTCCCATATTTTATTATCCCATATTTGCCAGTGACTAATGCATCAAGCCTACATATCGCTGAACATTGTGGTCAATTTAGCATTGCCATTTCACCGAAACCGGCCATTTTGGGATTGTGAGAAGAAACTGGAGCAAACACGGAGTGAATGTGCAAACTCCGCACAGAAAATCGATCAAGGCTGGAATCGAAACCGTGTAGCTAGCACTGTGACGTAGTGATGCTATCGAAGTAGTGACCCTGCCACCCCATGTTGGGGAAGATGGAGAATATCAGCTTTAAAAGGAGATTGGATAAGCGCGGATTGTGTTTTTTATGACTAGACAAAATTGAGAGGGAACAAGTTTGTGCGGTGTGACATGATGAACGGCATGGACAGAATGAATAGAAAGCAGCTGTTCTTTGTAGTCGTCTGGTCAATAACACGGGGGCATACATATAAGGAGAAAGTCAGAGGTTTGGATGGGATTTGAGAAAGTAGGTGGTGCGCAAAACTCGCAATCCATAAAATATACTTGGGTCAGCTCTTAAAATTTCGTACCTTTCAAAGAAATGTGCCAAAAGGGAAATTGAATAAATGCCGACATAGAGTTGTTATGCCGATGCAGATTCGATGGGCCAAAACACTCCTTCTAACCCGGGTGGTTCTGTGATACTTCATCACGTTTGGAAAGATAATTTATGTAATAGTTATGTTGTATTACTCTCCGAATTGTCTTCAATTATTTAACTCTGTGACAGCATTCTTCAAATTTAACTCTCTGACTCTCATTGGCTTATGAATCCCCACTGTAATGGCAAATTAACAAAATAAACATCTACTCTGAAATCTGAAAGAGAATGCTTTTCTAAATAAAATGCTTTGCTGACTCTTGCAGTCGAGGAGACAGCTTGGCTTTACTGAATTTGGAAACATTCAACCTGATCTTGCGAGCAATCGATATCAGAAAAAACGCTCAGGAAAACATAAAGACAGTAAGCAATCATATGCACAACAAGGGAATGGGAAAATAAGAGCTCGAATGTTTCCAGCTCTTGTGCTTGAGCGTGTTATAAGAATAGTATTAAAATAATATGTGAAATTTGTTCACGGCCCTTACACAAGGCGTATTTGCTAAGTGTATTAATCCCCTGCATGCAGAAGTTAAAAATAAAGATTTTTCTCTGCTCTTGCGAGCAGTTGAGTCGAGTCGATTTAATTTCGACGACACCACAAAGCATCACACTTTCATTAGCTCATGGATAACACTACGAGCACATCTTTTTTGCGAGTGGTATACTTTCTCAGATGAAAGTTGTTTGGAACGCCATCAGGTATTTTACTGATCGTCCAGAATTGCGCAGTGTTGCCATGTTCCTCTATGTATTTCTACAACTGACGTTCTCTGCTCAGCAGCTGGCAGGTTACCCCAACCAGCGTGAGCTGGAACCTTGAAATTATTCTAAAAATCTCAGTCAGTGCTGCTAGTTTATACTCTGCTCACCAAGATTTAATTGACGAGACTGATTTACGATTCTTCAAAAAAAGCCTTCAAGCTCTGGCTCCGGGATCTTAGACAGAGTGCAACCTGAACATTTGTAACAGAATTTGTGGATGAAGGTGTAATAGACACTGTGTTGAGCATGGTATCTAGTGTATAGGATTACTTGGTTAAGACTCTGGTTTCTGAAAACATTAATGAATTAGTGAACAAATCAGTGGTCCAAAAGTTTCGAGTTATTGAGTCATCCAGCACAAAAGTAAAAACTATTTCGAACTAACCAGTCCTTGCCAAACGTGTTCCGAATCTAAACTAGTCCCAACTGCTTCCGCTTGGCCCATATCCCTTCAACTCTTTCTTACTCATGTGCTAATCCAAATGTTGGTTTAAACTTTGGAACTTCTTTCGCATCCATCACTTCCTTCAGACGTTCATTCCACACAGGAAACTCTACATTTGTAAAGCATGCTGTCAATCGTGTCGTTTTTAAATCTCACCCTTCGTCTGTAAAATAAATTGCAATACTATACTTGAACTCTTGAAAAATGAA
>NW_025196764.1:0-4943 GCF_004010195.1 Chiloscyllium plagiosum
TGTAAAACTCTGAGCTCAAAAACTGCATGGATTTATGTAAAACTGTATTCTCACTTTTCAGATTAGAATCAATCTACGCATCATAGCATAGACAGCGAATACAGGAGGATAACACCTTCAACATATATTGTCTCGTTAACACTCACTGTTACAGCTAACCTGAGAATGCAATTTTTTTTAAAAAGGTTTTGTGATTTACACATGAAAGAAGTGAAACTATCATGGTATTCGAACAGATGAAAGACTCAACAGACAATCAACGTATTTTTCAAGGTATAATTTCAGTTACATGACACTATAAATTTTTGCTATAAATTCTGTGCCTTAGAAGTGTGTCCTCTATTATCACCTGATGAAGGAGCGGTGCTCCGAAAGCTAGTGTGAATCTAATTAAACTTGTTGGACTATACCCTGGTGTTGTGTGATTTTGAACTTTGTACATCCCCGTCCAACACTAACATATTCAAATCACGACTAAGCAAACAGGCTCAATTAACCAGTTCCACACAACACTTTCCCTATAACTACAAAAGAGAACATTTACTGGGTTTGGATGGAATGGATGAGGGTTGCTGAGGGATGGACCATAAATCTTTAAATCGTTTTTTAAACTTGGAAATGAGAGTACTAACTGAACACTGCAGGGGTCTATATATGTTCCACTCTGTTTATGAAAAAGACAGATACAAAATAACAGATCGGTTGCATAAAGAAAACTCGGGTGGGCAAGTTTCTAGATTCCTTATTGACCAGTGTGAGGCTACTCCTGGTTTTAAGTGCCCTGCTACCAAATCCTTTCATAACCTTGAGACAGAGCATTGAGACTGCTGCTCAGCAACAGGCCGAAGCAATTCTGTCCCTATGGGCCTCTTACAGAGGGCTAAGAGAAAGCCATTCAGCCCATATTAGCCTGTTGCTACTTGAAAAGGTGGAAATCTAGAACATTGGCACATTTTGCCAACAAGAAGAAAACGAGGACTGCAGATGCTGGAGGTCAGAGCTGAAAAATGTGTTGCTGGAAAAGCGCAGCAGATCAGGCAGCATGCAAGGACCCGGAGAATCGACATTTCGTGCTTTTCCAGCAACACATTTTTCAGCACATTTTGCCAACAGAATCATTTAAAACAAAGAGATATGTCGCTGCAGCTATATGAGGTGTTACTGAGAGGGCACCTGGAGTACATTGCGTCGGTTGTGTTACTGTAACTGAGAAGGGATGGACCTCCATCAGATACAGTTTAACGGCTGCTCGTCATCCATGGGTTGCTGTCTCATTTAATGTCTCGGGTCTGTTACACAGGAACAGGAGGAGGCCATTCAGCCTTTCCAGTCTATTACAGAGGGCCACAAGCAGCCCATTCAGCCTCTCGAGCCTGTTACAGAAGGGCAGGAAGTGTTTTTTTTAACTTTCTGTTATGCATAAATATTAGGTTTAAATTAGTTGTGAAATAGGAAAGACCTGATATAAACATTAAAGTTCTATCTTTGAACAAGGCCAATTTTGAAAGTGTTAGGTGAGTCCTGTGAAAGGCTAATTAGAATACCCTATTGACAGGTAAAGGGATGGTTGGAAAATGCAAGGCCATCAAAACCTCGTTTCAGAGAGTCCAGAGCCAACGTGTTCCTATTAGTAAGAGGGGCAAGGCTGGTGTGTGCAGGGAGTGCTGGATGGCTAGATATATTGATGCTCTGGTCAAGGTAAGGAAGAAGGCATATGTCAGGTAAACAGAGCTGAGATCAAGTAAATCCAGAGAGGTGGAAAAGGGCAGCAAGTGCATAGTCAATGCGGAAATCGGGCCAGAAAAATGTGGACATGAGATGGCTTTAAAAATAGGGTTAACGAGGCATTGAAGAAATTCTACAATTCCTTTAATGGTAAAAGATTAACTAGGGAGAGAACAGGGCCCCTTAAAGGTCAGTAAGGCTAACTATGTGTGGAACCACACGAGATTGGAGGGATACGAAACAAAAAAATCTTCTCAGTATTGAATGAGGAGGAGGTTTCAGGATGGAGAAAATTAATAAATATACAGTGATACATTAAAAAGTGTCTATATTACAAGGGGGTGTAATTTTAAAACACATAAAGGTGAACAAATCCCTGGGATGAGTTGTATCCCAAATGTTTGTGGGAAGCCAGGAAGGAGATTGGTCAGCATTTTGATGATGTGTTTGTGTCATTGATTTCCACAGGTGAGGTGTCAAAAGACTGGAGGGCTGCTAACATATTGTCCTTTTTTAAGAAAGTAAGAAAAAAACTGGTAATCATAGATCGCTGAGCCTGACGTCAATGGTGACTAAATTGTTGGAGGGGCTTTTGTGGGAAAGGATGTGTATGCATTTGAAAATACAAGGACTGAAGAGGGCTTTGTACATTGGAGATCACGTCTCACTGACTCGGTGTAATCTTTTGACAAAGTGATGAAGATGATTGATGAAGGCAGGAGAGAGGATGTTGTCTTTACGGAATTTAGTAAGAAAACCAAAATGTTCAACATGGTAGACTGGGTAACAAGGTTAGGCTGCCTGGAATCCAGGGAGAGCTTGCCATTTCGATCCAAATTTTTCTTGAATATTGCAGACAGGCCGTGAGAGTGGACATTTGTTCATTAAATTTGGAGACCTGTGACCAGTGGCGTGCCGCAAAGATCAATAGTGGGTCCACTGCCTTTTGTCACTTATACAAATCATTTGCATTTGAGTATATAAAGTCTGGTCAGTATGTTTGTAGATAATAACAAATTTCGTCGGCCATGAAGAATGACCTCTCAGACTATGATGGGACCTTGTTTAGGTGAGCCGCGGAGTGGCAGATAGAGTATATTTTAGTTTCATGTGAGGTGTTGCATTTTGGCAAGACAAATCAAGCCAAGACATGATAGAACTCCATAGAAAGTATCGAATCCCTACAGTTAGGAAGAAGGCTTTTCGGGCCCATGGAGGCCACACCGACCCTCGAAACAGTATCCCACTGGACAAACCCCTACCCTATTCCTCTGAGCCTGCATTTCCCATGGCTAATCCACCTCCCCGACACAACCCTGGGTGCGGTGCGCAATTTAGCATGGCCAATCTACCCTTACCTGTGTATCCTTATACTGTCGGAGTAAAACATAGCAACCGCAGAAAACTCATGCAGGCACGGGGAGAATGTACAAATTCCCACAGCCCTGTGAGGCAGCAAAGCGAGCCTCGTGGTGCAGGTTCCCCGTTCCTTGAAAGTGCTGTCACAGGTAGACAGCGCAGTGAAGAAAGCATTTGGTGATCTTCCCTTTATTGGTGCGTGCTTTGAGTCGAACCATTTGCATGACAAAATCTGTACAGGACATTGGTTTGGCCACTTTTGTAATATTGTCTTTAATTCCGATCTCCCTGCTGTCGGAAAGGTGTTGTCAAACTTGAAAGGGTGCAGAAGAGATTTAAAAGAACGTTGCAGGTGTTGGAGGGTTAGAGTCACATGGAGAGTTTGAATAGGCTGGGGCTATTTTCAAGTGTTGAGGCTGAGGGGGGACCTTAAAGGGGTTTATAAAATCATGAGGGACATAGATAAGGTAAACAGTCAATGTCTTTTCCCAGGATAGACGAGTCCAAAATTAGAAGGCAAAGGTTGAAGGTGAGAGGAGAAAGATTTAAAAAGGGACATGAGGGACAACATTTCCACACAGAGACCCCTGTATGTATGGATTGAACAGCCAAAAGAGGTGGTGGAGGCAGGTACATTTACACCATTTAAAAAGCATTTAGATGGGTAGATGCATGGGAAGCGTATAGAAGGAGATGGGCCACCTGCTGGCAAAGGGAACGAGATTAATTTAGGATATTTGCGGTATGGAAGACTTTACTGAAACAGCAGAAAGGTCTTTAGTCAAGAAAAGCTGTAAAGAATGTGAAGAGGCCATTCAGTCCCTCACCTCAATTCCACAGGAGCAGCATGTGAGCATAGAGCTATTGGAACCGGTTACTCAGGAGCAGGAGGAGGACATGTATTTTCACAAACTTGGGATCAGGAGTGAATCATTTAATTGCTTGAAACTGGGACACAGGAACAGGAGACTCAACAGTTCGAGACTGGTACACAGGAACAGGAGTCAGTCACTCAACTGCTCAAAACTGGGGCACAGGGAAATCTGGAGGCTACTGAAGCCCGCGGATCCTGTTACGCAGGAAAAGGAGGAGGTGACTCACTCCCCACCAGTATGGAACACTGGGAGATATGGGGAGTTTGCTTGGAACAAACAGAAATATATGAATAAATTGCATCAGTGGTCCATTCAATCCTGCCCCAACATTCACTAAGACCACGGCTGATCTGATGGTGATTCCCTCATTCCATTTTACGGAGACTGTCCTCTCTGTAGCATTGTTCGGTAACACTGTGTTATATCGCAGCTCAGTATGGGGAAACTTGCAGCCAATTTTAGAACTGACAGGATGTGCAGCTCCCATCAATTTACAGCTCCATATCTCCACTGAGCCTTGACAAGTGATGCGGCGAATGTGAAAGTCACTGCGAGGAAGAGGTGTAAATAGAAACAATTAAAATACAAATAGTTCTGATTAAGGCGCATATCACTATAGTATTTAAAGATGAAATAATTGAGATAATATCCAATGAGACTTTGTAAATGATGGAAACAAGTAAGAGGGGGTTGGGGATGTTATAGTGGTTGTACTATACGCCTTCAAATAATCAATGGGAATTAGAAAAACAAATATGCAGGGAGACTGGCGAGACTTGCAGGAGCAATAGGGTTGTCAGAAAAGGTGATGTTAATTATCCTAACATAGACGGGGACTTTCAGAGGGTTAAGAACTTAGATGGAACGTAATTTGTTAAGTGTGTTCAGGATTGTTTCCACAAGCAATATATAGGGAATCCTACTCGAGAAGGGACTAACTCGACCTACTGCTGGGAAATAGGGATGGATAGGTGACGGACCTAA
>NW_025196765.1:0-4943 GCF_004010195.1 Chiloscyllium plagiosum
TCTCCCACAGGAAGCTGTTGGGGCCAGTTCCTTCGATATTTTCAAGAGGGAGCTGACATGGCCTCTATAGGGATCAAGGGGAGATGGTGGGAATGGGATACTGAGATTGCATGATCAGCCATGATTGTATTGAATAGTGGTACAGGCTTGAAGGGCTGGATGGCCTACTCCTGCACGTACTTTCTATGTTTCGATGATTTTATATAGCAACTTTCACCATCTCAGGATGGCTCGACAAATCTATTGTCAATTAAGTACCTTTGAAGTGTGATCAATGTTGTAATGTAGAAAATGCAGCAGCCCAATTTATGGGCAGGAAACCCATGCCCATAGTTTTGCAATGTTAAAGTAGCCACAGTCTTACCAAAACCATGGAGCTACTCTGCCATTGCAGAGATACCAAGCCTCAGGCAAAGGGAAGACGTTGAGAAGGAGAATCATTCGTGGTAACCTCAGCTGGTGAGGGAATTGAACCCACACAGTTGGCATCGCCAACTCACCATCCAGCCAACCGAGCTAACCAGCCCTATTCTAACAACAGTCGCTAATTAATCAATTCTAGTTATTTGTCAAGGGATCAATAATGGTCAAGTTGGCAAGGAAACGCACATCTACTCCTCTTCAAATAGCGGTTTGGACCAGTTCAGTGGCTCTGAGGGCAATTGTGACATTTGACCACAAGCCAGACTCGGATCAGATAAGGACAATCAATGGATGACATTGTCTGTTCTGTTCTTTGCAGCACTTCACCATCTGCCTCTGTGAGAGACAGGGGCCATCCTGAATAACAGAAGTCATTAGCAGTGTCTAACAAACTGCTCCAGTAAATTGTTTTCCGACAGCACGGAGTGAGATGTGAGTCACCTTCGGTAGAAGATGTTTTTAAATTAACTTGGTTTTACACGCGTCCAGATAAATGACTGCAATATTCTGTGATTTCTTTTTAATAATCCAGCTCCCTGCAATGTGCTTATTTTCCTTGGCGTAATAATGGGCCCAACTGCAGTGTCTAATCAGGCGGCTTTTCCTGCGATCATCTCGAGGTGACAGCTGCTGTTCTTGACAGTTAATACTTTTCCTCAGCAATAAGGGATTAATAAAAAGCCATTAATCAAATGGTGCTGACGCTGCACTCTCGTTAATGACAGTGACTTCAGTGGTAGATAGCAGCAATCCACGTTCACCACCCACTATCTACTGCCATTGTGTGCTCACTGCAACTGATGTGTGACTCCATCCCTAAACAGGGAGTGCCAACTGAGTTAGAAAAAGCCACACACATGGTCTCCACGATCAATCCATCTGCCACCCCTCACACCCTTTTCTCTCTCTTTGTATGCTGCACAATGTTCTCCCATGTTGTCTGGTTCCTTACACACTATTGCCCCTCATGCTATCCCATCCTCAAGTCATCTCCCCTCCACATGCCAATCCCATAATCCATCATTGCCCTGAGCCCAACTCTTTACCCCCATGCTATCTTCTCCTACTAACACACATTACCTCTTGCACCCATTTGTTCACTTCACTACATCCCAGCCTCATTCTGTCTAGCCTCCCACTGCTACAATGTTATTACCCCGAACAAAAATAGAAATTGCTGGAAAAGCTCAGCAGGTCTGGCAATATCTGCCGAGAGAAATCAGAGTTCATGTTTCGGGTCCAGTGAACCTTCCTCAGAACACAGATGCTGCCAGACCTACTGAACATTTCCAGCAATTTCTGTCTTTGTTTCTGATTTACAACACCCGTGGTTCTTGTCGTTATTACCCCTAGCTCCACCTCCTGTTTCCATAATGCGCAAAGGATTGGAGATAAAGCAGGAGATTGTCTGTAAGAAATTATGTGCCTTCAACAAACAAAAGCGAGCACAGAGCCTCCTCCTCCTATGTTATAATATTTCTGTGATTCCTCACATTCTCTCCTACACTGCGATGGCACCTCAAGTCATTGAGTGCACTGCCCTTTGAAACAGCCAGCTGCACGAAACCATAACCTATGAGGTGTTCATTACATCAGGGTCTGATAAATTTACCTTGAACCAGGTAGAATTCCACTTTGCCCTCATTTTCACTGTTGCAAACACCCGGTAGCTTATCACTTCATCTTCATGGGTCTGGCCTGTGTAAATATTATACTCTTACACTGTTTAAGCAGCAATAAAATGTGACTATACTGGATTATAATATTGCTGAAGGACTGTGACACTCGATAGCTTGAACTAGACTTGTATTTAATGAGAGATATTGCAGTGGAGATGTAAGCCTGAAAAGAGCATTTTGTGATATTCTGTTATGATTCCTTAAGGCTGTCTTGTTAACTGTTTTAGCAAAGATGAAAATTCAATTTAAATTACCAGCCTGGTGCCTACCTTGTAGCACTGGGCTAAAGTTCTGGCCAACAAGGAATTAAGGTTTTGAAGCTGTGCTGTTTTCTCACCATTTCAAGGCTTCACAATGAAAGGATCAGAGATCTTCTCTGAGATGGGGATGACTGTGAGTCACTGGAGGACAATGCCTAATACACACATATATATGTCAGCATCCATTTAGGATTTGATACACATTGGAACCATTCCCAGAAGGGGGACTAGCAAAACAAGGCAATGGATGTAAACAAAAATAGAAAATGCTGGGGAACCTGAGCAGGTCTGGTAGCATCTGTGAAGAGAGAAGATCAGAGTCCTCATCAGAGTTCTCAAAGTTACATTGAGCTCAATATGTCTACCCTCTCTCTCGCTCTCTCTCACACACACACACACACATACTCCATAGATGCTGCCAGACCTGCTGAGGTTCTCCAGCAGTATCTGCATTTTTAAAAAATATTTTAAATTTCCGGCATCCACAGTATTTTGCTTTCATAAAGGAAATAGCCAGCACTGTTCTGACTGGACTGCAGTTTCAGAATATACAAGACGTTTAAATATGATGACCAGATTCTGGGTACTTTTGACAGTGCAGATCTGGAAACCATGTCAGCACAAACCAATGAACATTTTTTCACAATCTACTGAGGCATAGATATTCCATTGCCTCACCAGGCATGTTTTCATTGGGTGAGTGTATAATATAGGCTGGATGTCCAGCCCTCTACCTTCCCACTGACCCTGAACTCACCCTCAGATTACTGGGAAGAACTAAATTGCCCAGTGGGAAGAACTAGTTGCCCAGTGTCACCTGAGATCAGATTCGACTGGGCCTCTGCTTGTGTCTGTCTGCAGAACCAGCAGGGCCCACTATAGAGCTTTTGGCACCATTGTCACTGCTGGAGAAGCCAGCCAATCAGATCAATGCCCAAGGATGGCATGTCCTCCACAGTGAGGACAGAAGTCCCATATTTTGGTAATGTACCTCACCCATAGTGTGTTACAGCAGTAGGGCAGGCTTCTTTCTGGACCTAGGTATCCTTCGATGAGCTTGCTTTCAGCGGGGATCCCAAAATGTCTGTACGTGGACTCCAGTAGAAACTCCTTCTTTCAAGTGCTAGCTGTATGTGATAATATCATCTGACAACATGGGTGATGCTCTCTAGCTATTAGCATATCTATGAGCCATTTACACTGCAAAGACCAGCACCAGTTACTTCCATGTTTTACTGGTTTTCCCTTTTGCCTTGGCTTAGAAATTAGACTTAGGTCTTTACTGCAAAATGGGCGATTTTACACCCTACCTGATCTTCCCCATCGTTGAATTTGATGAGGGAAATGTAACAAGGTGCTGATTGGTGGCCATCCAGGCTAACTGGCTCCCTATTAACGACTGAGGCCTACCCAAACTGTCCCAGGCAGGCTTTCTTATATGGTCAGTTCTGCTACAATGCACGTTTCCTCGATGCAAACTGGCTCCAACGCGATTGAATAATTTAGACCATTATTTGTAGAACACAAACTTTCCTTACCTGTGTTGGCTCTAATGCTATTCTAGTCCCAATGTGTTAAATGGCGCGGCTATTACACAATTTTTTTATAATGTGGGATCGTATGGGAACTGACCGTATTCTTTTCCCAGACTAGCAAGCTGTGTGTTCAGGCCTGGCATTGTCCAGTCTCCAGGAAATGATTGATTTGACGAATGGCGAATCGCGGATTACAAACATTGCAGCCCCCTTGGCTGGTTTGATCAATTACCCATTCGGATTGGTTTGCTTCACCTTGGAAAGAGGCTTATCTCCTGGATTTAAAAAAACTTTGACCTCAGTCTTCGCTTACTCAGCTGTTGCCACCTTCATGTCAAGATTAGATTAGATTAGATTAGATTACATTACAGTGTGGAAACAGGCCCTTCGGCCCAACAAGTCCACACCGAACCGCCGAAGCGAAACCCTCTTCGCTTACTCAGCTGTTGCCACCTTCATGTCAACTAATCAATCATATGATACCTGCTTCAAGGTAAATTAATCGGACATTGATGTAATGAAAACTGAAAGAACTGTGGATGCTGTAAATCAGAAACCAAAGCAGAAATTGCTGGAAAAGCTCAGCAGGTATGGCAACATGTAAGGAGAGAAATCAGAGTTAACATTTTGGCTCCAGTGACCCTTCCTCAGAACTGATAATAACTAGGAAAAAGCTTTTTTTTGTGCAAAAGATAGGGCAGGGAGAGGGGTTAAGGAGTAAAAGATAGGTGGAGATAGAGCCCAAAAAGTGAGACAAGTGGTTGGACAGACAAAGGAGTGGATAACAGTCAGCCTAGGAGAATGAATGGCTGCTAATGGGCACTGTTAGTGGCTAACAATGGGTATTGTGTATTAGCAGACCATGTGATTACAAGGCCTAGTGTGTGGGAGATTTGAGGTGATGCCAGTGTGGATTCCCAGCCTCAGTGTGGATTCCTGGCCTCAGTGTGGATTCCCGGCCTCAATGGGGATTCCTGGGCTCAGTATGGATTCCCAGCCTCAGCTTGGATTCCCGGCTCAGTGTGGACTCCCGGCCTCAGTGTGGA
>NW_025196766.1:0-1570 GCF_004010195.1 Chiloscyllium plagiosum
ATCACACTCACACGCCCACGCAGTCTCCCACCATAACACTCCCCACACACAATAAACTGAGCTCCTGCCTGTGAACACCGACCCAGTTGAGCCCCTCTAAATCGCCTTTAACCCATCCCCATTCTATTCCCTGAGTAACAGACAGTATGTCCCACACAATGTGTCCTGTTTGTGATATCCTGTTGTCCCAGTCTCAGCCACAGCCTATTGTGCCACTCCACCTGTTACCCGCTAGTAACGACTCGTGTTCTCACACCCACTATGTCCCCGAGCAATGGCGTTTGGCCCAAACGATTGCCCTGGCAATGGCCTGATATCCCGTCCCAATCCCTGTTCCCTAACATCAGCCTGAAGATCGACAACCCTCTTCTGTTCCCCCAGCACCGAAGGATTCGAGGAAGACAGTAACATTTGGATGTTATGATCGCAAGATGGAGAGAGAGTGAATGAGATTGGGGAAGGCAAGGACAGTGGAATTGAGTGTGTAAATGGGAAAAGGAGAGAGAAATAGCAGTGCAGTGTGAGAGTGAGAGGGATAGATGGAGGGAGAGTGACAAAGGGAACAAGGTGAATTCTGCTGAGAGCCTAGTTGGAGTGGGAGACCCAGAGGGGACAGAAAGGACAGAAGGAGTTAAACCCAGCTCCTGAGCTTAGGGCGCCGTGCCCTCCCTGAGGCCCAGGACTTCGGGCTGAGTCTGTCTCTCTCCAGCTCAGCTTCTCCAACACTAAGACACACAACAACATCGGTCACTCTGCTGCTCGGCACGCTTTAAACAACATTTTTATTGTTTACAAATGGAAGTGATGGAAACAGTCAGTGTGATGGTGCCTTTTCTCAATGGCCCCTGAGTTGTGAGAAACATTGAAATGTTTCCCTGTAATCCCCCTGTGGGATTAGGATGGACAAACCAGCGCTACCCTCAGTCTGTTACCATAGCGACAGGCTACTCCATCACTGAAACACTGAACAGAAATGAGAAAATCCCGGATGGATTGATTTCTGAGGGAATTTGATTGATGGAAGGATTTGGGTGAAGGGATATTTCAGCACATTCTTCAGCTGCTGCCTGAACTTAGTCTGGGCCATGGCATAAATCGCGGTGTTTGTTCAGCAACTGAGGAGCTGCAGCATGAAGCCCAATTCCTGCACAAAGTAATGCAGCATCGCAAAGGTATCCACAATATGCCACACCCGGTTCCACACAGAATACAGCATTAACATTGACCATAACAGGATGAAATTGGCCGAGATGACAAACAGTAAAATGACGGATTTTTATCGGTTTCTCTTTTCTGTGTCAGACTGAGCGTCCCCATTGGTGTGAGCCCGGAGTCTCTTGCGGGCTCTGCTGGTCACTACAATGTGTCTGACGGTGAGAACATTGAGCTGCAGAATCAGGAGAAATGGGACACACGGGGTTAGAATGTGGTGGAGGAACTCGATTGTGACCCAGACAATGGAGTAACGACCAGCGAGTGTAATATCACAAAACCAGGGCTCGTTCATCAACCAATACCAAGGCGTGAGCATAAAATACCAGAAAATGTTCTTTAAACAGCTCAACACAGT
>NW_025196766.1:1578-4943 GCF_004010195.1 Chiloscyllium plagiosum
GCCCCCAGGTAACGTCTGACACATGGAGACAATCCACATCCTTTATAAAGCAGGACGTAGATGGTCACTACGTTAGCTGTGACGAAGGAAGACAAACCCATTATCCATCAGCCTGGAGGCAAAGGGACCCCGTTTGATCGGGGACCCAGTGAGACTTTCAAAGGTGTCCCTGTATTCAGGGATTTATTAAAATAATTGGAGCTGGAATAACAAATGGAAAGTTCGGGATTACTGACAAAAATGTGACATAAACCACAATAAACCCTCCGTCCCCAAACACACAGAGACACATCTATAAGGACAGATGGTTTCTAGAACATTCCCACACACTCGATCACTCGAGAGCTGACTTGGGTCACTCCTTCCCAGTTCTTCATACGGAGGGTGGAAACGTTGCTGTCCTGAAGGATTCTCTCCCAGTTTCCTGAAGACAAACGGAGTTTGGAAATTTCTGTATTTTGGTCTAAATTGTGGTCGATCCTGTGCCGTGAAGAAATGTAAATGCAGGGGAAACGTATTTACCCCTTTAACTGCCTGAGGGGCCTTCGTAACAGTGTCTCCTTCTCCCTGGAACGGGATCTCTTCCCTCGGGATCTTATTGTTTGTTCAATTCACTGACGTCCGGACGTTCACAAACAATGTCAGGGACAGAACGTTCCGGGGAATGGCAGTTATAGAATGTCGGGGACAGAACGTTCCGGGGAAAGGCAGTTATAGAATGTTGGGGACAGAACATTCCACGGAATGTCAGTTATAGAATGTTGTGGACAGAACGTTCTGGGGAACCCCTTGACCTGTCCATCACCTTTCCCCCCCTATCCATCCCACCAACATGATGTACTGTGCCTGGGCACACTGTAACATTAATGGGGTGAGAGAGGGAGGGTCCAATCACAAGAATGGGAACTAAAGGCATTGCCAGATCAGCTGAAATGGTTAGATATACCACATTCTCAATCCACCTCACAGAACCAGCCAAGATACCGTAAACCCAGAGGAGATATCTGTTCACTGTGCAGACTATCCATTGCCCTGGTCAATACAAACCAGCAATCTTTCCAGAGTGGAACACTGCACAGATCAGATCAGGGCATTGATCTATAAACCCAGACCATATATCTGTCCAGCATGGTGAGCTGTGCAGACCACAGCAGTGCATTATCCATAAACTTTAACCTGATAGTCTGACCAGCACAGCGAACTGTGCAGTGATCACCCGTGAATTAATCTGTAAACCACGAGCAGTTACCCTCCCAGCATGTAGGAGCGTGTACACAACCCCAGTGCATTGATCTGTAAACCAGGAGCAGTTAGCCTCCCAGCATGTAGGACTGTGTACCCCAACCCAGTGCATTACTCAGTAACACTGTGTTCGATCCCTGCCCAATGTGGGGAAAATTGCAGCCCATGCTGGAAGTGTAAGGATGTGCAGCTCCCACCCAATTACAGCTCCATGTCCCCATTGTACCATGCCAAGGGGGTGCTGTGGGTGTGAACATCACTGCCAGAGAGAGATGGCAGGGGGAATCCGTTTAAATATCACCACATGGGAGGCATTTTGGAAGTAGACAGAGACGGGGAGACTGAGAGACAGTGATATGGAAGGATGTGTTACCATGTTTCAGAATGCTCAAATGTAGACAGTTGGATAGCATCGTATAACATGAGCCAGTCTTCCCAGGAAAGATGAGAAAAAGGGATATTGGTGCGAGTCAGATGAGCATTTGTTCTGCATCTTTGTAACTGGAATTAGTTTCAACAGAATCTATGACTCATTGGGTAGAATCTAAAAATAATTTATCTTTGTTTGATTTTCCTTAAGTGTGACAGAGGGATTGTCTACACGAGGCTGAGCTAGTTTCCTGGTGCTGTCGTATCGAACTCACCTCATTTACTACCTAGCGCACCCTATGGTGTCCCTCTCATTCAATTCCAGCCCGATTCTCCCACCCATCATGGCTGGAGGTACTCACCACCGCCCGGGTGCCCCTGGATATTCCGACCATGGCAGATAAGTGGCACCTGCCCCATGGTTTGTCGACAGGGGCACAGATATTCTGGTAGATGGTTAATGCAGAGGGGGACCATTTTCTTCTCAGAGGGGGCCACACCACCAGACCCACCGAGCATGGTCTGAGCTCACCACTCAGCTCAGTGCAGTATCTGTTGTCTGAAGAAATGTCCAGCAATAAAGGACAAGCATCAATAACCATCCCCGCTCTGTCAGGATAAGTGTCACTGTATTCTCTCTGCTCCCTCACACTCACTGTATATCTATTATAGCACCCACCCCGAACAAGGCTCATGCTCCATCACTCTCATTACTGCATGCAGCACCTTCCCCTCCACCCCGATATCTCTCTCTCTCTTCCCTCCACTTTACTCACTCCTCCCCACACCAATAACACTGCATGGATCCAACACTGTGGACTGAATCACTCCGGACCCCTTACCATGTCCCCTACCTATAACAGCACTAACAGCAGGGCCACCCACTCCCACCTCAGTCCCACCCGCCTTTCTCCCGTTCCAGGAGAAACTGCCTGGAATAGGATGGAAAGGGCCAAGCCGGGTGGTGGAGTGCCCAGTATCCGTTCCCTCACCTCCCTCCCCCCGCCATGTGGGGAGGACCCTGGTACGAGCCGGAGAGAACCGAGAAGACTCGTGTGGAGATTCTGAAACACCCACATCCCACCGACCGAGTAAGGAGCAATGTTCAGTGAAGGGCATTTCTCACTTTAAACCCACTGGCAGCTCCGTTTCCCCCCGGCACAACTTAGAAGCCATGTCCCTGATGCCATCTTCCTTTTAATGTCGAGCTGGTACAATTGGAATCGCCACTGTCTCGGTGGGCAGAACGGTGGGCTCACAACACATTGTCACCACCACCTCCCAGGAAGGGAGCACTGAGACTCCCTCCTACACCTTCTCCTGTAAATAGCTCAGACCCTGAAACTAATCTGTGATAGTTACTGCTCTCCTCACTTGTCCTCACATCTTCAAGAATCTGCGTTCATATACACTCAGGAAAATCTGTTCCTGCACTCCCTTTATAACGGTACAGCCTCCTTTATATTGTCTTTCAATGTCCTTCTTACCAAAGTGCATCATCTCGCATTGTTCTGCATTGATCCCCATCTGCCCGAAAACTACACCAACATGTGATCGTCCAGTTCGAGTTCCACACTGTCCTCCATAGACTTCACAATTCGTCCAAGATTGGTGCCATCTACAAACGTTGAGATTGTCGCAGCATTACAGTCCCCATGAAAGAACTGAAATCCTGCTACACTCACTAGTATGAACGAGTGATATACTTCTATACTGAAAAGATATCTCTCCACGCTTCAGGCTCACTGCCTTTA
>NW_025196767.1:0-936 GCF_004010195.1 Chiloscyllium plagiosum
ACCATTAGTGAAATTCGCTGTTTTTGGGTCACTGTATAACACTGCCACTCACCTGGCGAAGACCCCCTCCAAGACCAAACCATTCAAGGACATAAAAGGTGCACATCCACTCCATCCGGTCATGTGCTTTCTCTGCATCCAGAGAGACCCCCGAGCCTGGAATCGAACCTTGCTGGCACACTGGAACCATATTTAGCACTCATCTAATAATATCAGAGGACCTACGACCCCTAATAAAAATGGTCCTCTTTCACGATGGACCTTCAAAGCCAGCATTTTCGACAAAATTTTAAAGTCCACGTTTAATAATGAAATATGCACATACAAAGTGTAATCCTCTGGACTTTCCCTCTCTTGAGAATAAGATAAATATTTCCTTCTCTCAGAGAGGATGGGAGGCAGTTCTGACTGTACGAATAATCGTACATATCCAACACTGGTCCAGCCAGCATGTCTATGAACTCCTTCTAAGTCTCACTCCGAAAATCCATCTGGGCCGGGGGCTTTACCATTCTGGAGCTGCCTCAATGTCTCCTGTATCTCTCTGATTATCAGAAGGGCACTCTAAAGAGACGCCTGCTCTGAACTTACACCTGGGAGGTCCAAGGTCGTAATAAAGGACTCCATTGTCACCAATCAGTCCTCCAAGCCCGCTCACTGGAACAACACGAGTAGAACTTCCTGAACGCTGCATTAATCTTTTTGGGATCGCGGGTGATAATAGCAGCAATCTTCTTTCTGGCCAAATACGCCTAATATCTACCTGGTTATCACAATGGAGAACTTGAGGACTGAAGATGCTGTAGATCAGAGCTGATAATGTATTGCTGGAAAAGCATCCAAGGATCAGGAGAATCGACGTTTCGGGCATGAGCCGGATAATCGACGTTTCGGGTTCCTGAAGAAGGACTCATGCCCGAAACGTCGATTCTCCTG
>NW_025196767.1:1232-4943 GCF_004010195.1 Chiloscyllium plagiosum
AAAAAATTTGAATTCCCCCGAAAAATACTCAATGAATTTGCTATCCTTCAGGAGGAAAGAATCCTCGTGCCAGTGCCGTGAGCCTGTCCCATCGCCACCATCCTTGACCTCCATGTACACTGCCACATGATCAGAAATGGTTCCCAATTCTAAAGGACAGCATCTAATTTAAAAAGGCCAATGGGGCAAACAACATGTCAATCCTAGTATAGCATTTATGTGGATTAGAAAAAAAGGTGAAGTCCCTATCTTCAGGGTGAAGACATCTCACACATCCACCAACCCAGCTACCTGTTCAGGTCCACCAGCTGCCTGGGTGGCGGGGAAATACATCCGATACCACTCGACATCTTATCTACCTCGGGGCCCACACGTCAGTTAAAGTCTCCCCTTAATTGTACGACCCAAGAAGCTTCCAGCACCTGTTTTTCTATAACGTGCTGGAGTTGCTCAAGGACTGGACAGGGATGTTAGCCCGTTCCGGGCCTGCACACTGCGACCCGGTGGGCCCGCTCGACCCACACCCAGTCTGCCCTGACTTCCAGTTTCAAAAATTGTGTGAGCCATTGTTCCAAGAAACTGACGAGCTGACTTTCTTGTTCCCGTTCCGGCAGCCCGACCAAACTGATGTTCTTCTGACAGCTCCAATTTTCGAGGTCCTCGACGTGCTCTACTTAGGTCTGTATCTACCATTCTAGGGCTTAGACTCGACCCGCTGAGGATTCTGACATGGTTTCCAAAGCCGCAGTCCACTCTTCCACCTCCAAGGCATGTGGCCCGAGACGCTGGATCTCCTGGTCATGCTTCTGAAGCTTGGCTGACATCAGTTCCAGCATGGTTCAGGTCTTCTCCATTTCTGAATAACCAGGGAAAAATTAGGATCCATTTCGAAACCAAGGGGGTAATCAGTATGTGAAACTGGGGAACATTGATAGCCTGTAACACAAGAGCTTCACATCTGTTTTAGTTAGGAGAAGGAAGATGTACGTACAGAATTCAAGAAGATGGACTGGGAAGCTCTCGAACAAATTGATATAAGATGTAAGTTGGGATTGATGGTTTTGGATAATGTAAAGTCCAGATGAGTTGTATCGCAGGATGCTGTTGGAGACAAGAGAGGAAATGTCCTGACCTAAATGTTTTAGTCGAATCTGACCACACAAGGGAGGTGCTAGAGGACGGGAGAACAGCTACGTGGTCCCAAGTTACTGGAAAGGTGGTAGAGATAGACAAGTGTCTCGTGGTGTACCACAGCAAGCAGTGCAGTGTATCAAATTATTTGTGGTATTCATAAATGATGTAAACGTGAATGTGGAGGGGGTGTTAAGGGGCTGATGGTTGAGCATAATAAGTCATTTTGTGTTTGACACAAAGATCGCTCAGGTGGTTGACAGTGAGGAGGAAGGCCTTATTTTACAGAAAAATACAAGTGGAATGATCAGATGGTCAGATCAATGGCAGATGGAATGGAACCCTGATAAATATGAGGTGATGCACTTTTTAAGAAGTAACCAGACCGGGGGGGGGGGGGGGGGTGGGGGTATTCAATGAATACCAGAACACTAGGGACGCCAGAGGGTGTTTCTCCACACATCCCTGAATGTGATTGGACAGTGTAATAGCCAGTTAAAAAATCACGCGGGACTGTCGGCATGGTGTCTATTCATCGAGGCGGCATAATATGAGTTAACATGCCATTGGTTAGGCCATAGATAGAATATTGTGTGCAGTTCTGGGATCCACGTTACAGACAGGGTTTTGGGTTCTCAGTAACATCAAAAACTATTGGGGTCTCCACAGAGTTGGAAGCTTCAGTGGAAGTCTTCTGGCTGCAATTCTCTCACGATTTTCACTTGATTTGTTTTCCCTCCTCGATTGGAGAACTGCATCTGAGCATCTGTGTCTGATCTTTCCTTTTGGCCAAGTACATGTATCAGAACACTTAATTATTAATAGAGTCTAGGCCAACGCCTTCAAATATTTTTGAGGAGCTCTGCTGTAATCCATAACACGTGACGCCTTCTCTTCCTTATAATTGATTGGAGGCATTAAATGGGCTATATCTACACTTCTCCAATAATTCCATTGAGCTGAATGACTTCCTCATATTCCTGTGAAGCTATCGTGAGGAGCTGAATAATCTCCTCCTTTTAACTGTGGAAACGTGCAGTGTCCAAAAGCACTGCTACATGAATGTTACAGATACGTCCAACAGCACAAGCCTGAATGTTGTCCAGGTCTTGCTGCACATGGACACAGACTAGTTCAGGAGCAGAAGGGGAACATTTTTCCTGAATATTGTGTGATCTTCAGTGAACACCCAAACTTCCAATCTTATGGTAGGGGCAAGACATTTATAAAGCAGCTGAAGATGTTTGGGCTGAGGAAGCTACTTTGAGGATCTTTTACAGACATGTCCAGGACTGCATGGATTTTTGTACACAAAACACAATCATTGTGCGTTATGCTTTAAATCACTCTAATCAGGGAAGTTTACAACTCATTCCCATTAAGTGCAATCCTGCTCAGGCTCTTTGAGACCGTCCATGGTTAAATGGTGCTTTGATGTCAGGGCCGGTCACTCTTCCCTGAGCCCTTGTGTTCACATCATTTGCTCATATCAATAGGCCACAGTGTGGGGCAGAGAGTGCTTTTTGACCAGTCAGAATTGAGGGCTCTGATACGAAAGAGGATATTAGACCTTATGATCTTATTTTGGGAGAAACCCGCTTGTGGGTGGGGGGGTGGGGGGGAACGGGTGTGGGTGGCGTGTGGATGAATGATATATCCCTGTTTGTGGCCTTCCCACGTTCTATTATTGGAAAGTAGGGGCTGTTATTTTCCTGGAAGCTCTGTAATTGAATATTGCCAGATTGTCTGGACCATCTCTGGGTGAGGATCGGAGGCTGTATTCACAGTGAAAATGGGTCTACAAATTGGCCAACAAACAAAGCACAGCTTGCAGAAAGGGGAAGCTCAGTTACGAGTGATGAGGACCCTCATTCATACGACTACCTGGATTTTCCTATTACACTTTCCAAACCAGCCCACACTGGGTTTGATAGTTTTGAGGGGCTGAATGCTCTCCTCTGTTCCTGTGATAGGAGTAAGTAGCCTCCAACTGCTCCTGTCTAGCAGGTTTGATGGGCTGAAGGGAACACAGAAACAGGGGACTGAGGAGCAGGAATGGGTCATTAGACACTTGGAGACTTCTATACCAGGGACTAAGATTGTGGCTGATCAAGTTGTGGTCTCAGCTCCAATTTCCTGTTTGTGTGCTATTATCCAAGAATCACTTCTCTGTCCAATATTTAACTAACTCAGTGTTAAATAAATATAAACAAAGAGACATCTCAAACTTGTGGGGACGAGAATTCCCACTTGAAATGCCCGTTTAGAATTTCTGCTCATCCTTCTTATAGAGTCATAAAGCATGCAAATGTGTAAGTACTGACCAGATATCCCATTATGATCGAGTCTGATTTGAGACCATTTGTCTCATATTCCTCTAAGCCTCCTTATTCAAATAGCCAGACTCCACCACTTCCTCTGGGAGATAATTCCATATGGACACCTCCCTCTGTATGAAAACATTGCGTCGAAGTTCCCTCTAAAATATTTCCCCTCGTACCTTAAAACAGGTCTCCAGTCTGAAAAGCAATCGTCTACCAACCTCTGTCTCCTCATTTCAATCTAATTTTGTATTCAATT
>NW_025196768.1:0-4944 GCF_004010195.1 Chiloscyllium plagiosum
AACAAAAGGAAAAAGATATTATCAAGTCTTAAAAAGGAAAGGGTAGATGCAGCCTTTCTACAGGAGACACATTTACTTGATAAGGAGCATTCGAAGGAGCTGAAATAGGGTGGATTTGGCCAGGTGTTCTTTTCATCTTTCAGCTCAAAAAGTAGAGGAGTAGCCATTCATATCCAGACGAATCTTCCCTTCTAAATGCTAAGCCAATAAAAGATGAGTCTGTATGGTATACAATAATTAAAACCCTAACATATGGAGAGGAATATGGGATTTTGAATCTCTATTGCCCCCAACGCACCCTTTTAAGTTTGTGTTGGAAGTGTTCTCCAAGTTGATGGCTCTCGGGGTGCCCCACACATTTATAGGGAGAGATTATAATTGTATCGTCAAACCAGGGCTGGACAGAATACCTAAGATCTCTGCGGGCGTATCTATGAAACCTAGGCAGTTGGCGGATCTGAGTAGGGAGTTGGGGCTGGTAGATATGTGGAGGTGTTCACCCTGAGGGTAAAGACTTTACTTTTTATTCTAATCCACACAAATGCCATACCAGAATCGATATGCATCTGTCCCCTCGACACTTTTGAACTCAACATTGTTTTGTAAAGTAGGTAACATAACTATTTCCAACCATGCCGCAGTATATATGGATGTGAAGACTAGTAATGATGAGCTAGCTTCCCGACATTGGCGTATGGACCCTTTCCTATTGAAGGGTAGTAAGTTCATAAAATACTTCTGGCAGGAATTTAAAACCTTTTGGGATATCAACTCCAACACGGCCAGTAAGCCTTCGGTGATGTGGGACACTGGTAAGGCCTATGTATGAGGCTTGGTTATCTCATATTCTGTGACCCGGAAAAGACAAAAAGGGAGAACAACAGGGTCTGCTCGAAGCTCGCCTGAAGATGGCTGAGGCAGCGTATGTGGATAGACCCTCCATTACTAAACTACAGTGGATCACAGCCCTTAGAACAGCTTTCAATCCCACATTTACTCAAAAAGCAAAGAGGGAGCTATTACTTGTGAAGCAGAGATTATTTGAATATGGCGACAAGCCTTGCCTAGCATACCTTGCCAGAAAGGAAAAGGCTCCCCAAGCTATTAAGTCTTCATAAAGAGTGCTGGTACCCTGACTTGTGATCGTAAAAAGATCAATGCAACCTTTAGAATGTTCTATTTCGAATTGTATAGGCGACAGGGCTGTGAGGATAGAACAAGGAAGATAGAGTCTTTATTTTAAAAAAAATCTTGCCCTCCCGGGCCTAACCTGGTAGCAGGTGTTGTTCTTGAATGCCCCCCTAGCAACCTAGGAAATACAGGAGGCAGTGAGGCAGCTCGAGAGTGGCACAGCGCCCGCACCAGATGGATTCCAGGCTGAGTTCTATAAAGAATTGATTGGGGAATTAGTCGGGTCACTTATATATATGTAAAATTATTCACATAGTCAGGGTTGACTCTCGCCTTCTCTGAGAGAAGCAAATATTTGTCTCATTCTTATCAAGAAAAAGGCCCCAGATGACTGCTCTTCATTTCGACCTGTATCCTTGCTGAATGTGGATTTTAAACTCTCAAAAGTGTTGTCATTAAGACTAGAGAGGGTTTTGTCATTCATTATTAAAGAAGGCCAGATGGGGTTTATAAAGGGTCGCAGATCATCTAATAACATTAGAAGAGTATTAAATATGGTATTAGCCTGCCAGCAGGGAGCGATACCGGGATTAGTTGTCTCCCGAGAGGCAGGGAAGGCATTCGATTGGGTAGAATGGCCATATCTCGTTTATATGCTGGAACGGTTTGGTGTTGGAGAAGTCTTTACTAAATGGGTTACAGTATTATATAATGATCCCAAAGCAGCGGTGATCACCAATAGTTTAAGTTCAGATAGCTTCCGCGTTGGCAGAGATTTTCTTCAGGAATGCCCTCTCTCACCATTATTATTTACGCTAGTGATTGAGCCGTTGGCGGAATCTGTACAAGCTGACCTTAATATAATGGCTCCGGAGGTTGGCTCAGCTAAGCACAAAATTACTCTCTATGCAGTTGATGTCCTCCTTTTCTTAAGTTCTCCATTGACATCTGTGCCCCGCTTAATTCAATTGGTTAAATTATTTGGCATGTTCTCAGGTTACAAAATCAATTTGTGAAATCGGAGGCCATGCTGCTTGGAGGTCTTGCCAGTATATCCAATTTTTCGGATGAATCCCATTTTGCTTTCGGTGGTCACTGGGAGTTTTTCTTTACTTTTTAATACTCAGGCATTTGGGTCAGCTATATCAAGTCAATTATACACATTTATTGGCGAAATCATGATAGGACCTTCAACGCTGGGAATATCTCCCAATATCGTGGCTAGGTAGAATAGCTTTGTTCAACATGAATATCCTACCTCTCCTTTAATATGCTATGAGAATGCTCCCCTGGATGCTGCTGAGACAGGCGCTGCGTAAGCTTTATGGTTGGCTCGGCTCCTTTATTTGGATTAATAGACGGCCCCTTATTAAATTGGAAAAGCTACAGCTTCCACAAGTAAGGGGTGGTCTGGATTTTCCAGAATTCAGGAGGTACCAATTGAGCTCTCTATTATCCTACATAGCTGATTGGGTCTCTTGTGACCCACAATCAATTTGGTTAGATATTGAGGCCTCCCAAGCAAAATATCCCCTCATCAATCTACTATTTACGGACAAGGTGAGAGTTATTACGTAACGTTGTAAAAATCCTATTTTATTAAATACATTCAAAGCCTGGACGATAATGCGACAGGATGAGGGTAACCTACAAAAATCCTCCCCCTATACCCCTATAGTGGGAATATTGGGATTCCAGCCAGGGCTGAATGATGCTGTATTCAGAACTTGGAAGTTCAGAGCTGTCTCCTGTTTGGGAGACCTGTTCGATGGGGATGTCATGATGTCCTTCAAACAGCTGCGTCAGAAGTTTCGGCTGCATAGCAAAGATATTTTTCGATATTTGCAAATGGGAGACTTTATACAAAAAAAGGCCATGTTGATAAATTGACACTTATAAATCGGATCGGGGAACGAGGATGCTTCGGCCGATGGGTCCGCCCGTGGTCAATAGCCTCTACCATAAACTATTTAATAAGGTATCAAAGGACATGGAACGGTTATATAAAACCTAGAGTCAAGAATTGGGGATGGATATCTCCTTAGAGATGTGGGAAGACGTCTAGGAAAACGTCAGGAAGATGTCTATCTGTAACAGAACTCAGGCTATCCAATTCAAGATACTTCATTGGGCTCACATGGCACCTGAGTGACTTGCAAAGTTCAGGACAGGGGCATCTCCAATGTGTCCTACATGCAAAACAGAAGTTAGTACTCTCACGCATTGTCTGTGGACACGCCGTAAATCCGCATGTATTGGGACAAAATAGCTAATACCTTGGCAAAGATTTTGTATACTGAGATTGGGTGGGACCCAGTGCCTCTACTTTTGGGCTCCCCAAATTTCCCTTCTTTGGATGTATACAGGAGGAAATTATTCATTATCCTTTTCTTTTGTCCGGGCAAAAATATTTTAATGAATTCTATATCCGAAGGTCCCCTAGGACTTTCAAATTGTAATAGGATAGTCATGGAATATATCACCTTTGACTTCCTTACGAATATGGTGCACCAAAAGACGCAATTATTTTATAGAACATGACAGCCCTTTTTGAACTACATTGACACAGATATATCAGCCACATTGTTCAGGGCCTTTGCTTAGCCGTGGGGATGGTTCTGGCTAGTTCGGGGGCTCCTGGGTGGAAGAATCCTGTATCAATATGGGTTCTGTTATACTTAATATAATTTTTAAAACACATGTATCTAGTTATTTTTTCACTTATTTATAATATTTTTCTCCTTTTGTTTAGTTTTAGTAATGTAGGATAGCCTATTTTATGGTTTTCTAGTTTGGAGAATAGATTAGTAGTTTGTTTTTAAATTCTATATTCGGGTTGGTATTATATTGTAAAGCAGAATACACTAGATTGTACTATTTTTATAATTTTGTAAAAAAAAATTCAAAAATCTTCTTTTTATTAAAAACAAACAGTGTCACGTTCGTAATTTTCCCGTCTTCTGGGACCCTCCCTGATTCCAAAGATTTCTGGCAGATGACCATTAATGTCTCCATCTAGCTTATTTACTCATTTAGTTTTTCGAACAACTTCTCCCAATCAGCTCTGCCTCCTCACTCTCTTGAATTTTTCGGATATTATTCATGTCTTCCGCCGTGAAATCTAGCCATGCATTCCCCAGTCATCCATGGATGCCTCATCCTCCCTGTACAATGCATCTATTACCTCGGGATGAATTTCTGCAGTGACTCCTAAATTGCTCCGAGAAAGACCCGCCATTACTCTTCCAATGTCTTTCCTGCTCGGCTCCTCTCCCAGTCAATTCCACCCAACCCCTCCTCATGTCTTTGTCGGTGCCTTTATTCAGAGTTAATATTAACTCTGATTCTACTTTCTCCCGCTCAAATTGAAGTTTAGGATCAATCATATTACGATCACTGCCTCCGAAGGGTTCCTTCACCTTAAGCTTCCTTCTCACGTCTGACTCACTGCACAACACTAAATCCAGGATTGCCCGCACCATAAGCTGCTCCAAAAATCCATCTTGTAGACATTTCACAAATTCCTTTCCTTGCAAACCACTACCAGTCTGATTTTCCCAATCCACCTGCATATCGAAATCCCGCCACTCACTGTAACTTTGCCTTTCCTACATCCATTTTCTATCTCCTGGTCTATATGTGCTCCAGTTCCTGACTATGATTGAAAGGCCTCTACATTACTCCAACTATGGTTTTACACATTTGTGGTTCCTCAATCCTACCCACACACATTCCACATCATCTGACCCTACATTGAATAATAGGAACTGAGTGATAGGTCTGCAACACTCTTTAGCTTTGTCTTAAATTTAT
>NW_025196769.1:0-1883 GCF_004010195.1 Chiloscyllium plagiosum
TGGACAGGGCAGTGCCTGGTCTGAGAGTGTGGGTGGGTCAGTGCTCGGTCTGAGAGAGTGGACGGGTCAGTGCCCGGTCTGAGAGAGTGGGCGGGTCAGTGCCCGGTCTGAGAGAGTAGACGAGTCAGTGCCCGGTCTGAGAGTGTGGATGGGGTCAGTGCCCGGTCTGAGAGAGTGGGCGGGTCAGTGCCCGGTCTGAGAGAGTGGACAGGGGCAGTGCCCGGTCTGAGAGTTTGGGCGGGGGCAGTGCCCGGTCTGAGAGAGTGGATGGGTCAGTGCCCGGTCTGAGAGTGTGGATGGGGTCAGTGCCCGGTCTGAGAGAGTGGACAGGGGCAGTGCCCGGTCTGAGAGTGTGGACAGGGCAGTGCCCGGTCTGAGAGTGTGGGCGGGTCAGTACCCGGTCTGAGAGAGTGGACGGGTCAGTGCCCGGTCTGAGAGAGTGGACGGGTCAGTGCCCGGTCTGAGAGAGTGGATAGGGCAGTGCCCGGTCTGAGAGAGTGGACGGGTCAGTGCCCGGTCTGAGAGAGTGGGTGGGTCAGTGCCCGGTCTGAGAGAGTGGGCGGGTCAGTGCCCGGTCTGAGAGAGTGGACAGGGGCCGTGCCCGGTCTGAGAGAGTGGGTGGGTCAGTGCCCGGTATGAGAGAGTGGGCGGGGTCAGTGCCCGGTCTGAGAGAGTGGACGGGGTCAGTGCCCGGTCTGAGAGTGTGGACGGGTCAGTGCCCGGTCTGAGAGAGTGGACGGGGTCAGTGCCCGGTCTGAGAGAGTGGGCGTGGGCAGTGCCCAGTCTGAGAGTGTGGACAGGGGCAGTGCCCGGTCTGAGAGAGTGGACAGGGGCAGTGCCCGGTCTGAGAGAGTGGGTGGGTCAGTGCCCGGTATGAGAGAGTGGGCGGGGTCAGTGCCCGGTCTGAGAGAGTGGACAGGGCAGTGCCCGGTCTGAGAGTGTGGACAGGGTCAGTGCCCGGTCTGAGAGTGTGGACAGGGGCAGTGCCCGGTCTGAGAGAGTGGACGGGGTCAGTGCCCGATCTGAGAGAGTGGGCGGGGGCAGTGCCCGGTCTGAGAGTGTGGACAGGGCAGTGCCCTGTCTGAGAGAGTGGACAGGGGCAGTGCCCGGTCTGAGAGAGTGGGCAGGGTCAGTGCCCGGTCTGAGAGAGTGGACGGGGCAGTGCCCGGTCTGAGAGTGTGGACAGGGGCAGTGCCCGGTCTGAGAGAGTGGACGGGTCAGTGCCCGGTCTGAGAGAGTGGGCGGGTCAGTGCCCGGTCTGAGAGTGTGGACAGGGGCAGTGCCCGGTCTGAGAGAGTGGACAGGGGCAGTGCCCGGTCTGAGAGAGTGGACGGGGCGGGTCAGTGTGTCGTTGAGAATGCAGGAGAGTGTGGTTTCAGTGAGAGACCCATTTGGAGGGCTAGTACCATGCTGAGAGGGGCTGAATGTCCTCCTGGGAACTGTCATCAGTTGGTGAATCCGCACTTTGCCCCCCCCACCGACTGCCGGTCCCGTTCCCCTCGCCCTCTCTCTCTCTCCACCCCTGTGCCCAGCCCACCGTTGGCATGGTGTGATGCCGTGGCTGACATTCGGCCCTCCTGTCCCCTACTATCTCTCTCCCCAGCATTATCTGCAGGAAATGCCAGGGGCACTGCCCCAAGGTGTGCCACGTCGGCACCAAGACGGTGGACTCACTGGCAACGGCCCAGCAGCTGGCAGAGTGCACGGTCATCGAGGGAAACCTGATCATCAACATCCGAGGGGGCAGTGAGGGAAATGCCAGGGCACTGCCCCAAGGTGTGCCACGTCGGCACCAAGACGGTGGACTCACTGGCAACGGCCCAGCAGCTGGCAGAGTGCACGGTCATCGAGGGAAACCTGATCATCAACATCCGAGGGGGCAG
>NW_025196769.1:3315-4944 GCF_004010195.1 Chiloscyllium plagiosum
CCAGATAACCTGGCGGTGAAGTTGGAGACCTACCTGGGTCTGATCGAGACCATCACGGGGTTCCTGAAGATCAAACATTCCTCTCCCCGGTTCCCCCAGATAACCTGGCGGTGAAGTTGGAGACCTACCTGGGTCTGATCGAGACCATCACGGGGTTCCTGAAGATCAAACATTCCTTCGCCCTGGTCTCCCTCTCCTTCCTCACCAACCTCAAACTCATCCGAGGGGACTCCATGGTCGATGGGTAAGGGGGAGGGGCATCTTCCCTCATGCCCCCCACTTCCTCACTCCAGACCCCCCCCCCATCTTGCTCCTGAACCCGCCTCCCTTTCCCAATAAACCCCTTGACCCTGTTTCATGTAAGATACCCCTTGCTTCCCTCATGGGTGTGCCAGCCCGGCCTGGGTATCATCATCCGTTCCCCATCGCCTGAACTAATTGTAGCCCCTTCCTGCGATTTGGTATTCTTGTGATCGGATCCAGATGCGGACCCATTGATATAAATGGTAGTCCCCCTTCTGTGATTTGGCATTCTTGTGATTGGATCCAGATGCGGACCCATTGATATAAATGGTCGTCCCCCTTCTGTGATTTGGCATTCTTGCGATCGGATCCAGATGGTATAAATTGTCCTCCCCTTTCTGTGATTTGGGGAGTTGGGAGTGAAGGGGAGGGGAAGGGAATCAGGCGGTGAGCTGGTGGGGCAATTTCCCGGGAGGAGAGGGCTCCATGTGACGCCCCCTTTCTGTTTCCTGCAGGAACTACACCATGTACGTCTTGGACAATCCCAACCTGCAGCAGCTGTGGAACTGGAACCAGCACCAGCTGGCAATCCCACTGGGCCGAATGTACTTCGCCTTCAACCCCAAGCTCTGTCTCTCCGAGATCTACAGGATGGAGGAGGTCACCGGGACGAAGGGCAGGCAAAGCAAGGCAGAGATTAACCCCCGCACCAATGGAGACAGGGTCTCCTGTAAGGCTCCACTTCCACACGGGGTTAGAGACACAGGAAAGCTCCCTCTACACCGTCCGCCCCCATCAAACACTCCCAGGGACAGGGACAGCACGGAGTTAGATACAGAGTAAAGCTCCCTCTACACCGTCCCCGCATCAAACACTCCCAGGACAGGGACAGCACAGGGTTAGATACAGAGTAAAGCTCCCTCTACACTGATCCCCCCATCAAACACTCCCAAGGCAGGGACAGCACAGGGTTAGGTACAGAGTAAAGCTCCCTCTACACTGTCCCCCCATCGCACACTCTCAGGGGCAGGGGCTGCACGGGGTTAGATACAGAGTAAAGCTCCCTCTACACTGTCCCCCATCAAACACTCCCAGGGACAGGGAGAGGATTTTCGGAAGGGAACATTGTGGTGTTTGGGTCTGTGTGTGTGACAGGGCTAGTACAGGTGTGATGACCTGAACAGCCTGGTTGGGTGGTAACCTGTGTGTGTGTGTGTGTTCCAGGTAAGAGCCATGTACTGCGGTTTATTTCCAACACCACCTACACCGACCGCATCCTACTGCGATGGGAGCGCTATGAACCTCAGGATTATCGGGACCTGCTCAGCTTCATCGTCTATTACAAGGACGCGTGAGTGCCCACTCCCTCAGCACTGACCCTCTGAC
>NW_025196770.1:0-4944 GCF_004010195.1 Chiloscyllium plagiosum
AATTCAGTCTATGAGATTAGTGTAATTCAGTCTATAGGATTAATGGAATTCAATCTATGAGATTAATGTAATTCAGTCTATGGGATTAGTGTAATTCAGTCTATAGGATTAGTGTAATTCAGTCTATGGGATTAGTGTAATTCATGCTATGGGATTAGTGTAATTCAGTCTATGAGATTAATGTAATTCACTCTATGGGATTAGTGTAATTCAGTCTATGGGATTAATGAAATTCAGTCTATGAGATTAATATAATTCAGTCGATGGGATTAGTGTAATTCAGTCTATGGGATTAATGTAATTCAGTCTATGGGATTAGTGTAATTCGGTCAATAAGATTAATGTAATTCAGTCTATGGGATTAGTGTAATTCAGTCTATGGAATTAGTGTAATTCAGTCTATGGGATTAATGTAATTCAGTCTATGAGATGAATGTAATTCAGTCTATGGGATTAGTGTAATTCAGTCCATGGGATTAGTATAATTCAGTCTATAGGATTAGTGTAATTCAGTCAATGAGATTAATGTAATTCAGTCTATGGGATTAGTGTAATTCAGTCTGTGAGATTAATGTAATTCAGTCTATGGGATTAGTGTAATTCAGTCTGTGAGATTAGTGTAATTCAGTCTGTAGGATTAATGTAATTAAGTCTATGGGATTAATGTAATTCAGTCTATGGGATTAATGTAATTAGGTCTATGGGATTAGTGTAATTCAGTCTATAGGATTAGTGTAATTCAGTCTATGAGATGAATGTAATTCAGTCTATGGGATTAGTGTAATTCAGTCTATGAGATTAGTGTAATTCAGTCTATGGGATTAGTGTAATTCAGTCTTTAAGATTAGTGTAATTCAGTCTATGGGATTAATGAAATTCAGTCTACAGGATTAACGTAATTCAGTCTATGGGATTAGTGTAATTCAGTCAATGGTATTAATGTATTTCAGTCTATGAGATTAATGTAATTCAGTCTATGAGATTTGTGTAATTCAGTCTATGGGATTAATGAAATTCAGTCTATGAGATTAATGTAATTCAGTCTATGGGATTAGTGTAATTCAGTCTATGGGATTAGTGTAATTCAGTCTATGAGATTAATGTAATTCAGTCTATAGGATAAGTGTAATCCAGTCTATGAGATTAGTGTAATTCAGTCTATAGGATTAGTGTAATTCAGTCAATGAGATTAATGTAATTCAGCCTATGGGATTAGTGTAATTCAGTCTATGAGATTAATGTAATTCAGTCTATAGGATTAATGGAATTCAGTCCATGAGATTAATGAAATTCACTCTATGGGATTAGTGTAATTCAGTCTATAGGATTAGTGTAATTAAGTCTATGGGATTAGTGTAATTAAGTCTATGAGATTAGTGTAATTTAGTCTATGAGATTATTGTAATTCAGTCTATGGGATTAGTGTAATTCAGTCTATGGGATTAATGTAATTCAGTCTATAGGATAAGTGTAATTCAGTCTATGAGATTAGTGTAATTCAGTCTATAGGATTAATGGAATTCAGTCTATGAGATTAATGTAATTCACTCTATGGGATTAATGTAATTCAGTCTATAGGATTAGTGTAATTAAGTCTATGGGATTAGTGTAATTAAATCTATGAGATTAGTGTAATTTAGTCTATGAGATTATTGTAATTCAGTCTATGGGATTAGGGTAATTCAGTCCATGAGATTAATGTAATTCAGTGCATGGGATTAGTGTAATTCAGTCTATGAGATTAATGTAATTCAGTGCATGGGATTAGTGTAATTCAGTCTATGGGATTAGTGTAATTCAGTCAATAGGATTAGTGTAATTCAGTGTATGAGATTAGTGTAATTTAGTCTATGAGATTAGTGTAATTTAGTCTATGAGATTAGTGTAATTCAGTCTGTGGGATTAGTGCAATTCAGTCTATGGGATTAATGAAATTCAGTCTATGAGATTAATGTAAATCAGTCTATGGGATGAGTGTAATTCAGTCTATGAGATTAGTGTAGTTCAGTCTATGGGATTAATGTATTTCAGTCTATGAGATTAATGTAATTCAGTCTATAGGATTAGTGTAATTCAGTCTATGAGATTAATGTAATTTAGTCGAGGTGATTAGTGTAATTCAGTCTTTGGGATTAGTGTAAATCCGTCCATGAGATTAATGTAATTCAGTCCACGGGATTAGTGTAATTCAGTCCATGAGATTAATGTAATTTAGTGCATGGGATTAGTGTAATTCAGTCCATGAGATTAATGTAATTCAGTGCATGGGATGAGTGTATTTCAGTCTATGGAATTAGTGTAATTCAGTCAATAGGATTAGTGTAATTCAGTGTATGAGATTAGTGTAATTTAGTCTATGAGATTAGTGTAATTCAGTCTGTGGGATTAGTGTATTTCAGTCTATGAGATTAATGTACTTGCGACTGAGATCAACGTAATTCAGTCTATGGGATTAGTGTAATTCAGTCTATAGGATTAATGTAATTCAGTCTATGGGATTAGTGTAATTCAGTCTATGGGATTTGTGTAATTCAGTCCATGAGATTAGTGTAATTCAGTCCGTGAGATTAGTGTAATTCAGTCTGTGAGATTAGTGTAATTCAGTCTATGGGATTAGAGTAATTCAGCCTATTGGATTAGTGTAATTCACTCTATGGGATTAGTGTAATTCAGTCCATGGGATTAGTGTAATTCAGTCCATGAGATTAATGTAATTCAGTCTATGAGATTTTTGTAATTCAGTCTATGAGAGTAGTGTAATGCAGTCTATAGGATTAGTGTAATTCTGTCTATGAGATTAATGTAATTCAGTCTATGGCATTAGTGTAATTCAGTCAATGAGATTAATGTAATTCAGTCTATGAGATTAGTGTAATTCAGTCTATAGGATTAATATAATTCAGTCTATCAGATTAGTGAAATTCTGTCTATGGGATTAATGAAATTCAGTCTATGAGATTTGTGTAATTCAGTCATTGGGATTAGTGTAATCAGTCTTTGAGATTTTTGTAATTCAATCTACAGGATTAGTGTAATTAAGTCTATGGGATTAGTGTAATTAAGTCTATGGGATTAGTGTAATTAAGTCTATGATATTAGTGTAATTCAGTCGATGAGATTAATGTAATTCAGTCTATGTGATTAGTGTAATTCAGTCTATGGGATTAATGAAATTCAGTCTATGAGATTAATGTAAATCAGTCTATGGGATTAGTATAATTCAGTCTATGGCATTATCGTAATTCAGTCTATGAGATTAGTGTAATTCAGTCTATGGGATTAATGTATTTCAGTCTATGAGATTAATGGAATTCAGTCGATGAGATTAGTGTAATTCAGTCTGTGAGATTAATGTAATTCAATCTATGGGATTAATGTAATTCAGTCTATGGGATTAGTGTAATTCAGTCTTTGAGATTAGTGTAATTCCGTCCATGAGATTAATGTAATTCAGTCCATGGGATTAGTGTAATTCAGTCCATGAGATTAATGTAATTCAGTGCATGGGATTAGTGTAATTCAGTCTATGGGATTAGTGTAATTCGGTCTATAGGATTAGTGTAATTCAGTGTATGAGATTAGTGTAATTTAGTCTATGAGATTAGTGTAATTCAGTCTATGGGATTAGTGTATTTGAGTCTATGAGATTGATGTTATTCCGACGGAGATTAATGTAATTCGGTCTATGGGATTAGTGTAATTCAATCTATGGGATTAGTGTAATTCAGTCTATGAGATTAATGTAATTTAGTCTATGGGATTAGTGTAATTCAGTCTGTAGGATTAGTGTAATTCAGTCTATGGGATTAGTGTAATTCAGTCCATGAGATTAATGTAATTCAGTCTATGAGATTTGTGTAAATCAGTCTTTGGGATTAGTGTAATCAGTCTTTGAGATTTTTGTACCTCAATCTATAGGATTAATGTAATTCAGTCTATGGGATTAGTGTAATTCTGTCTATGAGATTAATGTAATTCAGTCTATGAGATTAGTGTAATTCAGTCTATGAGATTAGTGTAATTCAGTCTGTGAGATTTGTGTAATTCAGTCTGAGGTTTGTGTAATTCAGTCTATGGGATTAGTGTAATTCAGTCTATGGGATTAGTGTAATTCAGTCTATGAGATTAGTGTAATTCAGTCAATGAGATTAGTGTAATTCAGTCTGTGAGATTAGTGTAATTCAGTCTATGAGGTTTGTGTAATTCAGTCTATGGGATTAGTGTAATTCAGTCTGTGAGATTTGTGTAAATCAGTCTTTGGGATTAGTGTAATTCAGTCTATGGGATTAGTGTAATTCAGTCTATGGGATTAGTGTAATTCAGTCTATGAGATTAATGTAATTAAATCTATGGGATTAGTATAATTCAGTCTACGGGTCTAACGTAATTCAGTCTGTGGGATTAGTGTATTTCAGTCTATAGGATTAATGTAATTAAGTCTATGAGATTAATGTAATTCAGTCTATGGGATTAGGGTAATTCAGTCTATGAGATTAATGTAATTAAGTCTATGGGATTAGTGTAATTCAGTCTATGGGATTAGTGTAATTCAGTCTATGAGATTAATGTAATTTAGTCTATGGGATTAGTGTAATTCAGTCTATGAAATTAGTGTAATTCAGTCTATGGCATTAGTGTAATTCAGTCTATGGCATTAGTGTAATTCAGTCTATGAGATTAGCGTAATTCAGTCTATGGGATTAATGTAATTCAGTCTATGGGATGAATGTAATTCAGTCTGTGGGATTAATGTAATTCAGTCTATGAGATTAATGTAATTCAGTCCATGGGATTCGTGTAATTCATTCTATAGGATTAATGTAATTCAGTCTATGGAATTAATGTAATTAAATCTATGGGATTAGTGTAATTCAGTCTCTGAGATTAATGTAATTCAATCTATGAGATGAGTGTAATTCAGTCTATGGGATTAATGTAATTAAA
>NW_025196771.1:0-1369 GCF_004010195.1 Chiloscyllium plagiosum
ATGCAGTCAAACAAGAGCTGCAGCTGGATACACGTCTTGCAAGTGTAAGAGTCAGGAACATCAGCCAAATTGTGAGGCGAGTGGTGTGCCAATAGGTTTTGTATCTTTTCCGGTTGGAGGGGAAGGTATTAGGGGTGTGGGTGGGGGTGGGGGAGGGAGATGTTGGGGAAAGTGGCATAAAACAAGAATCTGCTCTCCCAGTGTTTCCAGTACAATGGCACACTCTGGTGTTGCACTGCTTCCATTAACCACAGCTTGTATCTCAAGACCTTGACCTTATTAACATTGAACCCTTTTGTCAAAGGGGACAATCCCTGTGTAAGGCAGAGAGGACTGGGGAGGGGAAGATGTTCTTGGTGATGGGGTTTAGTTGAAGCTGGCAGAAGTGTTTAAGGATGATGCATGGATGCAGAGAGTGGGTAGGTGGTTTAGAACAGTGTAGTGGGGAATGGGGGTGGTGTGGTGGAGGGCTGTCTGGATGACAGAGGGAGGAAAGGCACTTGGTTTGGAAGAGGTGGAGCTCTGGGATGCTCGTGAGCGGAATGTCTCGTCGTCGGAGCAAATGCGGTGGAGGCAGAGGAATTGGGAGAGTGGGATGGAGTTCTTGCAGGATACTGGGTGGGAGGAGGTGTAGTCCAGGTAGCTATGGGAGTCTGTTGGTTTGTAGTAAACGTCCGTCTGGAGACTGTCACCGGAGATGGAAATGGTGGGGTCCAGAAAGGAGAGGGAGGTGTCCGAGATAGACCAAGTGAATTTGAGAGCGGGGTGGAAGTTGTGGGTGAAGTCGGTGAACTGTTCCAGTTCAGTCTGGGAGCAGGATGCAACCCCAATTCAGTCATCAGTTGTAATGGCGGAAGAGTTGGAGCACAGTGCCTGTGTACGTTCTGAGGATGAACTGTTCGACATAGCCAACAAAAAGGCAGGCATAGCTGGGGCCCATCTGGGTATCCATGGCCAACCCCTGGAGTTTGGAGGAAATGGGAGAATTGACAGAAAAGTTGTTGAGGGTGATTCAGTGAGGCGGAGGAGGGTGTTGGTGGAGGGAGACTGGATGGGTCTGCGGGAGAGGAAGAAGCAGAGCGCCTCAAGGCCATTCTTGTGGGGAATGGAAGCGTATAAGGACTTGAGTGGTCTGGTGTAGTCCATAACAGATTAGGGGCTCTTTGTGGGATTTTAAACAGCGAGCAGTCGACGCTAGTGTCTTTATTCCTAGTGGTGATTTGGTTGGGGAGACACAGCTTGGGCTGGTAATGGCTCTTTCAGTCGCCAAAGGTTTTCTGGATGTGGATGTGGGGACTTTGGAAGTTTTGCGAAAGGTGAATAAGACCAAGCCGCAGGAATTTGCAGACAAGAAAATACAAATGTGAAC
>NW_025196771.1:2003-4944 GCF_004010195.1 Chiloscyllium plagiosum
ATCTTGTGAAAACATAGCATTAAGTTGCTCAAAGACAGTCAGATCAGTGACAAAATTACTAGTGAGCCCCATGGATGACTTCACAGCTGGAGGGGACACTATTACAGTCACAGAGCTGTACAGTATGGAAATAGACCCTTCCGTCCAACCCTTCCATGCCAACCAGATATTCTAAACTAATCTCGTCCCATTTGCCAACATTTGGCCCATTTCCCTTGTCACAAAACTGGTTCCTTTTCTCAAGGATACTATGTTCTTGGCTTTTTAAAGAGGGGCCGTAAACGCTCCCGGTTAGACTGGTTTGGTACAGAGATTAAACGGTATTGAGGGGCCCTTTTGTTTATATACAAATAGGTGCGACTTCAGGGCAAAGTGGTCATGTATCAGAAGTGATCTGTACAATGGAAGAAGAGTGGTCTGCTCTCTAACTGAGCAGAGTCAAGAGTGTGGTGCTGGAAAAGCACAGCAGGTCCTCAGGCAGCATCTGAGGAGCAGGAAAATTGACGTTTTGGGCAAATGCTCTTAATCAGGAATGGGCTTCCACGAGCTGAGCAGTTGAGATCAGTCCAGAACTAGTTGGGAGTTCAGCAGGGGACTGTGTGAACAGGCTCTCTCTCTTTTTCTGCCCTTCTAACTTCAACTGTAAGCATCTGTTCCTTTTTTTAAAGGGGTTTGCTTACTGGGACTGTTGTATATATTGGGAGCCGCATAATTAAGTCTAGTTTGGATAGACTGCGTTCTGTAGGAGTTCTTTATTCTAATCTTTGTGAATCTTGTGAATAAATTTTTGTCTGTTTTAAAACCTGATAGTCAACCTAACTACCTCACTCTGGGTAACTTTCACTGTACACCGACCAAAACAAATTGCAAATTATGGTCTGGGCTGCCTGCTTCAGAATGTTTTGAGTGGTCTGGTGTAGTCCATAACAGATTAGTGGCACTTTGTGGAATTTTAAACAGTGAGCAGTCGACGCTAGTGTCTTTATTCCTGGTGGTGGTTTGGTTGGGGAGACACAGCTTGGGATGGTAATGGCTCTTTCAGTCGCCAAAGCTTTTCGGGATGTGGATGTGGGGATTTTGGAAGTTTTGCGAAAGGTGAATAAGACCAAGCTGCAGGACTTTGCAGACAAGCTGGAAGTGGAACTGCCTGCTTCTGTGAGGAAAGGAGAGAGAATTACAGCAGTAGCTCAATGTTTAAACTTGCTGGAGAAATTATCAGAATCTACAGAGATGGCCAGAATTCAATTGCAAATGAAGCAGATTGAGTGAGAGGTAAGAGATAAGGAAAGGGCAACAGAAATGGGACGGTTTGAGTTACGATTAAAAGCAGAACAGAGAGAAAAAGAGAGAGCAGCAGAAGAGAGGGAAAAGAGAGAGCAGAGAATAGAGAGAAAAAGAGAGAACTTTTGAACTTCAAAACCTGACACTTAAAAAGGGAAGTCAGCTTAAAAGGCTGGAGATAAAGGCTGAGGGTAGGCTGATCATGGCTGATCATTCCTAATCAGTATCCTCTTCCTGCCTTATCTCAATAACCATTGATTCCACTATCTTTGAGAGCTCTATCCAACTTTTCTTAAATGAATCCAGAGACTGGGACTCCACTGCCCTCTGGGGCAGAGCATTCCATACAGCCACCACTCTCTGGGTGAAGAAGTTTCTCCTGAGCTCTGTCCTAAATGGTCAAACCGTATTTTTAAGCTGTGTCCTCTGGTTCGGCACTCACCCATCAGCGGAAACATGTTTCCTGCTGCCAGAGTGTCCAATCCTTTCATAATCTTAAAGGTCTCAATCAGATCCCCTCTCAGGGTTTTACCACAGGGTAAAAAAGAAACCCTTGAGGGGGACAAAGAAGTATAAAAGCTCTGGTGTTTTCATTGTAATTAGATTAGATTTAGATTAGATTAGATTAGATTACTTACAGTGTGGAAACAGGCCCTTCGGCCCAACAAGTCCACACCGACCCGCCGAAGCGCAACCCACCCATACATTTACCTCTTACCTAACACTACGGGCAATTTAGCATGGCCAATTCACCTGACCTGCACATCTTTGGACTGTGGGAGGAAACCGGAGCACCCGGAGGAAACCCACGCAGACACGGGGAGGACGTGCAAACTCCACACAGTCAGTCGCCTGAGGCGGGAATTGAACCCAGGTCTCTGGCGCTGTGAGGCAGCAGTGCTAACCACTGTGCCACCGTGCCGCCCAATGAGGTGGGCCACACAAAATCACAGAGTTGGTGGGCGAGGAGAAAGCCAGATGTAGGAAAACCAGACAAGCCTGGGAGTTTTGTTGGACTAGTAACAAAAAGCACAAGGGAACTTAGACAACTGCCTCAGAGTGGACAAGATGATCAGAGGTTGATTAAGGAGGAAGTGCCAGATCTGCTTAAAAAATATACATGCAAGGGTAAATTTTATTCTCATTGGACAGGAGCAGTAGGTTAGGAGGTTACAATATTAAGGAACACAGGATCCTCTCAGTCTGACCCATCACAACCCAGTAATGCTCTCCTACAACTTCTTCTACAGGCAGAAGGTACAGAAGCTTAAATGCAGGCACCATCCGGATCAGGAACAGCATTTGCACTGCCGTTATTAGACTGATGAATGGATTCTCTCACTTCAAATGATGCAGAACTTGCTAATGTTAATCTTGCCTGGCACACACCCTGTGTCATGTAACCTGTATACTTCTGTCCAAGATTTTTTTCACCCAATGATCTGTATGTCCTTGCTTACTATGATCTGTCTGTATGGCTCGTAAACAAAACATTTCACGGTACTCAGGTACATGTGATAATAAATAAGTAAAATCAAATCAAAATGCTCCCCCACTGACACCTCAGTCACCTGCCCTGCCTTATTTCCCAAGAGTAGGTCATGTTTAGCTCCTTCTCTCGTGGGTCCATTCTCGTACTGAATCAGAAACTTTTCTTGTT
>NW_025196772.1:0-994 GCF_004010195.1 Chiloscyllium plagiosum
CCGCCTGGTCTCCCAACCACACCACCGCAGTTAAGGGGTCACCATGGGCTGCCTGCTTTCCCCACCACACCACCGCGAATACCGGGGGACCTCGGGCTGCCTGCTCTCCCCACCACACCACCGCAGATACCGGGGGACCTCAGACCGCCTGCTCTCCTCACCACACCACCAAGATACCGGAACATCATGGGCTGCCTGCTCTACCCACCACACCACCGCAGATACCAGGGGACCTCGGGCCGCCTGGTCTCCCAACCACACCACCGCAGTTATAGGGTCACCATGGGCTGCCTGCTCTCCCCACCACACAACCGCGAATTCCGGGGGACCTCGGGCTGCCTGCTCTCCCCACCACACCACCGCAGATACCGGGGGACCTCAGACCGCCTGCTCTTCCCACCACACCACCGCAGATACCGGGGGACCCCGGGCTGCCTGCTCTCTCAACCACACCGCCGCAGATACTGGGGGGAACTCTGGCTTCCTGCTCTCCACACAACACCACCGCAGATACCGGGGGACCTCGGGCTGCCTGCTCTCCCCACCACACCACTGCAGATACCGGGGGACCTGGGGCTGCCTGCTCTCCCCACCACACTACCACAGATACCGGGGGACCTGGGGCTGCCTGCACTCCCCACCAAACCACCGCAGATACCGGGGAACCTCAGGCTGCCTGCTCTCCTCACCACACCACCGCAGATACTGGGGGACCTCGGGCTGCCTGCTCTCCCAACCACACCGCCGCAGATACTGGAGGACCTCAGGCTGCCAGCTCTCCCCACCAAATCACCGCAAATACCGGGGGACCACAGCCTGCCTGCTCTCCCCACCACACCACCGCGAATACCGGGGGACCTCGGGCTGCCTGCTCTCCCCACCACACCACCGCAGATATGGGGACACCATGGGCTGCCTGCTCTCCCCAACAAACCACCGCAGATACCGGGCGACCTCGGGCTGCCTGCTCTCCCCACCACACCACTGCAGATAC
>NW_025196772.1:1285-4945 GCF_004010195.1 Chiloscyllium plagiosum
CACCACACCACCGCAGATACCAGGGGACCTCGGGCTTCCTGCTCTCCACACCACACCACCGCAGATACCAGGGGACCTCGGGCTTCCTGCTCTCCACACCACACCACCGCAGATACTGGGGTTCCTCGGGCTGCCTGGTCTCCCAACCACACCACCGCAGATACGGGGACAACATGGGCTGCCTGCTCTCCCCACCACACCACCGCAGTTATGGGGTCACCATGGGCTTCCTGCTCTCCCCACCACACCACCGCGAATACCGGGGGACCTCGGGCTGCCTGCTCTCCCCACCAAGCCACCACAGATACCGGGGGACCTCAGACCGCCTGCTCTTCCCACCACACCACCGCAGATACCGGGGGACCTCAGACTGCCTACTGTCCCCATCAAACCAGCGCAGATACCGGGGCACCTCGGGCTGCCTGCTCTTCCCACCACACCACCGCAGATACCGGGGGACCCCGGGCTGCCTGCTCTCTCAACCACACCACCGCAGATACTGGGGGGAACTCGGGCTTCCTGCTCTCCACACAACACCACCGCAGATACCGGGGGACCTCGGGCTGCCTGCTCTCCCAACCACACCACCGCAGATACGGGGACACCATGGGCTGCCTGCTCTCCCCAACAAACCACCGCAGATACCGGGCGACCTCGGGCTGCCTGCTCTCCCCACCACACCACTGCAGATACCTGGGGACCTGGGGCTGCCTGCTCTCCCCACCACACCACCGCAGATACCGGGGAACCTCAGGCTGCCTGCTCTCCTCACCACAACACCAAGATACCGGAACATCATGGGCTGCCTGCTCTCCCCACCACACTACCGCAGATATGGGGACACCATGGGCTGCCTGCTCTCCCCACAACACCACCGTGAATACCGGGGGACCTCGGGATGCCTGCTCTCCCCACCACACCACCGCGAATACCGCGGGACCTCGGGCTGCTTGCTGTCCCCACCACACCACCGCGAATACCGGGGGACCTCGGGCTGCCTGCTCTCCCTAACACACTACCGCAAATACCGGGGCATCTCGGGCTGCCTGCTCACCCCACCGCACCACCGCAAATACCAGGACACAATGGGCTGCCTGCTCTCCACACCACACCACCGCAGATACTGGGGGACCTCGGGCTGCCTGCTCTCCCAACCACACCACCACAGATACGGGGACAACATGGGCTGCCTGCTCTCCCCACCACACCACCGCAGATACCACCAAACCACCACAGATACCGGGGGACCTCAGCCTGCCTGCTCTCCCCACCACACCACCACAGATGCCGAGGGGATCTCGGGCTGCCTGCTCTCCCCAACAAACCACGGCGAATACCGGGGGACCTCAGGCTGCCTGCTCACCCCAACAAACTGCCGCGAATACCGGGGGACCTCGGGCTGCCTGTTCTTCCCACCGCAGCACCGCAAATACCGGGGGACCTCGGGCTGCCTGCTCTCCCCACCAAACCACCACAGATACCGGGGGACCTCGGGCTGCCTGCCCTCCCCTCCGCACCACCGCAAATACCGAGGGACCTCGGGCTGCCTGCTCTCCCCACCAAATCACCACAGATACCGGGGGACCTCAGTCTGCCTGCTCTCCCCACCAAATCACCATAGATACCAGGACACCATGGGCTGTCAGCTCTCCCCACCACACCACACTAGATACTGGAGGACCTCAGGCTGCCAGCTCTCCCCACCAAACCACCGCAAATACCGGGGGACCTCAGAGTGCCTGCTCTCCCCACCAAACCACTGCAAATACTGGGGGATCTTGGCCTGCCTGCTCTCCACAGCACATCACCGCAGATGTGCTGTGGAGAGCACTTTGGGGATAGTGACCATAATTCGGTGATTTTTACTCTCGTGATGGAGAGGGATAAGTGTGTACTACAGGGCAAGAGTTATAGCTGGGGTCAGGGAAATTATGATGCGGTGAGGCATGACTTAGGATGTGTGGCCTGGAAAAGTAGACTCCAAGGCAAGAGTGTAAATGATATGTGGAGCTTGTTCAAGGAGCAACTATTGAGTGTCCTTGATAATTAAGTACCTGTCAGGCAGGGAGGAAAGGGTCATGCGAGGGAGCCGTGGTGTAATAAGGAATTGGAATCCCTTGTTAAATGGAAGAGGGCAGCCTATCTCAAGATGAGACGTGAAGGTTCAATTGGGGCGATTGAGAGTTATAGGGTAGCCAGGAAGGACCTGAAGAGAGAGCTAAGAGCAGCAAGGAGGGGACATGAAAGGTCCCTAGTCGGTAGGATTAGGGAAAACCCTAAGGCTTACTATAGGTATGGTAGGAATAAAAGAATGACTAGGGTAGGAATAGGACCAGTCAAGGATAGTAGTGGGAAGTTGCGTGTAGAGGCGGAAGAGATTGGGGAGACACTGAATGAATACTTTTCTTCAGTATTCACTCAGGAACAGGGCATTGTTGTCGATGAGAATACTGAGGCACAAATAAGTAGAATGGATGGCTTTGAGGTATGTACAGAAGAGGTGTTGGAAATCCTGGAAAAGGTGAAAATAGATAAGTCCCCTGGGCCTGATGGCATTTATCCTAGGATTCTCTGGGAAGCAAGGGACCTCGGGCTGCCTGCTCTCCCCACCAAACCACCACAGATACCGGGGGACCTCAGACTGCCTACTCTCCCCATCAAACCACCACAGATACGGGGACAGCATGGGCTGCCTGCTCTCCCCACAACACCACCGTGAATACCGGGGGACCTGGGGCTGCCTGCTCTCCCCACCACACTACCACAGATACCGGGGGACCGGGGGCTGCCTGCACTCCCCACCAAACCACCACAGATACCGGGGGACCTCAGACCACCTGCTCTCCCCACCAAACCACCACAGATACCGGGGGACCTCAGACTGCCTACTCTCCCCATCAAACCACCACAGATACGGGGACAACATGGGCTGCCTGCTCTCCCCACAACACCACCGTGAATACCGGGGGACCACAGCCTGCCTGCTCTCCCCACCACACCACCGCGAATACCGGGGGACCTCGGGCTGCCTGCTCTCCCCACCACACCACCGCGAATACCGGGGGACCTCAGACCGCCTGCTCTCCTCCCCACCAAACCACTGCAGATACCGGGGGACCTCAGGCTGCCTGCTCTCCCCAACAAACTACCGCGAGTACCGGTAACCTCGGGCTGCCTGCTCTCCTCACCACACCATCGCAGATACCGGGACACCATGGGGCTGCCTGCTTTCCACACCACACCACCGCAGATACCGAGGGACCACGGGCTGCTTGCTCTCCCCACCACACCACCGCAAATACCGGGGCATCTCGGGCTGCCTGCTCTCCCCACCACACCACCGCAGATACCGGGACACCATGGGCTGCCTGCTCTCTCACCACCACACCACTGCAGATACTGGGGGACCTCAGACTTCCAGCTCTCCCCACCGCACCACCGCAAATACCGAGACACAATGGGCTGCCTGCTCTCCACACCAAACCATTGCAGATACCAGGGAAGCTCAGGCTGCCTGCTCTCCCCACCACACCACCGCAAATACCGGGGGATCCCAGGCTGCCTGCTCTCCCCAACAAACTACCGCGAGTACCGGGGGACCTCAGGCTGCCTGCTCTCCCCAACAAACTACCACAGATACCGGGGGTTCTCAGGCTGCCT
>NW_025196773.1:0-4945 GCF_004010195.1 Chiloscyllium plagiosum
TCATGTTTTTATATCTTTATGTGTGTGTGTGTCAACAAGTTTTCACATCTGTATGTGAGTGTGTCTGGATGTGTTTATAACTGTATGCGTGCGCGTGTGTCTGCATGTGTTTATATCTGTATGTGAGTGTGTCTGCAAGTGTTTATATCTGTATGTGTGTGTGTCTGCATGTATTTATATCTGCATGTGAGTGTTTGCATGCATTATATCTGTATGTGTGTATGTGTCTGCATGTGTTTATATCTGTTTGTGTGTGTGCGTGTGTCTGCATGTGATTATATCTGTATGCGTGTGCGTGTTTGCATGTGTTTATATCTGTGTGTATGTGCCTGCATGTGTTTATATCTGTATGTATGTGTGTCTGCATGTGTTTATATTTGTATGTGTGTGCGTGTCTGCAAGTGTTTGTATCTGTGTTGGCCTGTGACTGCATGTGTTTTATCTGTAGGAGTGTGCATGTCTGCATGTGTTTATAACGTTCTTTGTGTGCGTGTGTCTGCATGTGTTTATATCTGTATGTATATGTGTCTGCATGTGTTTATGTCTGTATGTGTTTATATCTGCATGTTTATATCTGCATGTGTGTGTTTGCATGTGTTTATAACTGTATGTCAGTGTGTCCGCATGTGTTTACATCTTTATGTGTGTGCGTGTCTGCATGTGTTTATGTCAGTATGTGTGTGTCTGCATTTGTTTATATCTGTATGTGTGTGTTTGCATGTGTTTATATCTGTATGTGAGTGTGTCGACATGAGTTTACATCTGTATGTGTGTGTGTCTGCATGTATGTATATCTGTATATGAGTGTTTGCATGCATTTATACCTGTCTGTGAGTGTGTCTGCATGTGTTTATAGCTGTATGTGTGAGCGTGTCTGCATGCTTTTATACCTGTATGTATGTGTCTGCAGGTGTTTATATCTGTATATGTGTGTGCCTGCATGAGTTTATATCTGTATGTGTGTGTGTATGTCATCATGTTTTTATATCTTTATGTGTGTGTGTGTCGACAAGTTTTCACATCTGTATGTGAGTGTGTCTGCATGTGTTTATAACTGTATGCGTGCGCGTGTGTCTGCATGTGTTTTTATCTGTATGTGAGTGTGTCTGCATGTGTTAATATCTATATGTGTGCGTGTGTCTGCATGTGTTTATATCTGTATGTGTGTGTGTGTTTGCATGTGGTTATATCTTTATGTGTTTGTGTCGACATGAGTTTACATCTGTATTTGTGTGTGCCTGCATGTGTTTATATCTATGTGTGTGTGTTTGCATGTGTTTATAGCTGCATGTGCGCGTGCCTGCATGCGTGTGTGTGTCTGAATGTGTTTATAACGGTATGTGTGCGCGTGTCTGCATGTGTTTATATTTGTATGTGCGCGTGTCTGCATGTGTTTATATTTGTATGTGTGTGTGTGTTTGCATGTGTTTATAGCTGCATGTGCGCGTGCCTGCATGCATTTATACCTGCATGTGTGTGTGTCTGCATGTGTTTATAGCTGTATGTGTGAGCGTGTCTGCATGCGTTTATACCTGTATGTATGTGTCTGCAGGTGTTTATATCTGTATATGTGTGTGCCTGCATGTGTTTATATCTGTATGTGTGTGTGTCTGCATGTGTTTATAACTGGATGTGTGCGCGTGTCTGCATGTCTATATGTGTATATGTGTGTCTGCAGGTGTTTATAACTGTATGTATGTGTGTGTCTACGTGTGTTTATACCTGTATGTGTGTGCCTCTGTCCGCATGTGTTTTATCTTAATGAGTGTGCATATCTGCATGTGTTTATAACGTTATTTGTGTGCGTGTGTCTGCATGTGTTTTACCTGTAGGTGTGCATGTGTCTGCATGTGTTTATATCTGTATGTATGTGTGTCTGCATGTGTTTATATCTCTATGTGTGTGCGTGTCTGCATGTTTAGATCTGTATGTGTGTGTGTGTCCGCATGAGTCTATATCTTTATGTGTGTGCGGGTCTGCATGTGTTTATAACTGTATGTGTGTGTGTCTGCATGTGTTTATAACTGTATGTGTGCGCGTGTGTCTGCATGTGTTTATATCTGTATGTGTGTGTGTCTGCATGTATTTATATCTGTATGTGAGTGTTTGCATGCATTATATCTGTATGTGTGCATGTGTCTGCATGTGTTTATATCTGTGTGCGTGTGTGCGTGTGTCTGCATGTGCTTATATCTTTATGTGTGTGCATGTTTGCATGTGTTTATATCTGTGTGTATGTGCCTGCATGTGTTTATATCTGTATGTATGTGTGTCTGCATGTGTTTATATTTGTATGTGTGTGCTTGTCTGCATGTGTTTGTATCTGTGTGTGCGTGTCTGCATGTGTTTATATCTGTATGTGTTTCTGCATGTCTTTATATCTGTATGTGTGCGTGTGTCTGTGTGTTGATATCTCTATGTGCGCGCTTGTCAGCATTTTTTTAAAACTGCATGTGCGTGTGTGTTGACATGTGTTTATATCTGTATGTATGTGTGTCTGCATGTGTTTATATCTGTATGTGTGTCTGCATGTCTTTATATTTGTATGTGTGCGTGTGTCTGTGTGTTGATATCTCTATGTGCGCGCTTGTCAGCATTTTTTAAAAACTGCATATGCGTGTGTGTTGACATGTGTTTATATCTGTATGTATGTGTGTCTGCATGTGTTTATATCTGTATGTGTGTCTGCATGTCTTTATATCTGTTTGTGTGCGTGTGTCTGTGTGTTGATATCTCTATGTGCGCGCTTGTCAGCATTTTTTAAAAACTGCATGTGCGTGTGTGTTGACATGTGTTTATATCTGTATGTATGTGTGTCTGCATGTGATTATATCTGTATGTGTGCATGTCTGCATGTTTATATCTGTATGTGTGTGTCCGCATGTATTTATATCTTTATTTGTGTGTGTGTCTGCATGTGTTTATATCAGTATGTGTGTGTGTCTGCATGTGTTTATATCTGTATGTAAGTGTGTCTGCATGTGTTTATATGTGTATGAGTGTGCATGTCTGCATGTGTTTATAACGTTATTTTTGTGCGTGTGTCTGCATGTGTTTTATCTGTAGGTGTGCATGTGTCTGCATCTGTTTATATCTGTATGTATGTGTGTCTGCATGTGTTTATATCTGTATGTATGTGCATGTGTCTGCATGTGTTTATATCTGTAATTGTGCGTGTGTCTGTGTGTTGATATCCCTATGTGTGTGCGTGTCTGCATGTGTTTATAACTGTATGTGTGTGTGTCTGTCTGCTTGTGTTTATATCTGTATGTGTGTGTGTGTGTTTGCATGTGTTTATAGCTGCATGTGCGCGTCCCTGCATGCATTTATACCTGCATGTGTGTGTGTCTGAATGTGTTTATAACGGTATGTGTGCGCGTGTCTGCATGTGTTTATATTTGTATGTGTGTGTGTTTGCATGTGTTTATAACTGCATGTGCGCGTGCCTGCATGCATTTATACCTGTATGTGTGTGTGTCTGCATGTGTTTATATCTGTATGTGTGTGCGTGTCTGCATGTGTTTATATCTGTAGATGTGCATGTATCTGCATGTGTTTATATCTGTATGTATGTGTGTCTGCATGTGTTTATGTCTGTATGTATGGACATGTGTCTGCATGTGGGTGTATATCTTTATTTGTGTGCGTGTCTGCATGTGTTTATATCAGTATGTGTGTCTGCATGTGTTTATATCTGTATGTGTGTGTGTCTGCATGTGTTTATATCTGTATGTGAGTGTGTCTGCATGTGTTTATATCTGTATGTGTGCATGTCTGCATGTTTATATCTGCATGTGTGTGTGTGTCCACATGTGTTTATATCTTTATGTGTGTGCGTGTCTGCATGTGTTTATATCAGTATGTGTATGTCTGCATGTGTTTAGATCTGTATGTGTGTGTGTCTGCATGTGTTTATATCTGTATGCGTGTGCGTGTTTGCATGTGTTTATATCTGTGTGTATGTGCCTGCATGTGTTCATATCTGTATGTATGTGTGTCTGCATGTGTTTATATTTGTATGTGTGTGCTTGTCTGCATGTGTTTGTATCTGTGTGTGCGTGTCTGCATGTGTTTATATCTGTATGTGTGCCTGCATGTCTTTATATCTGTATGTGTGCGTGTGTCTGTGTGTTGATATCTGTATGTGCGCGCTTGTCAGCATTTGTTTAAAACTGGATGTGCGTGTGTGTTGACATGTGTTTATATCTATATGTATGTGTGTCTGCATGTGTTTATATCTGTATGTATGTGCATGTGTCTGCATGTGTGTACATCTGTTTGTGTGTGTGTGTCTGCATGTGTTTATATCTGTATGCGTGTGCGTGTTTGCATGTGTTTACATCTGTGTGTATGTGCCTGCATGTGTTTATATCTGTATGTATGTGCGTCTGCATGTGTTTATATTTGTATGTGTGTTCTTGTCTGCATTTGTTTGTATCTGTGTGTGTTTGTCTGCATGTGTTTATATCTGTATGTGTGTCTGCATGTCTTTATATCTGTATGTGTGCGTGTGTCTGTGTGTTGATATCTCTATGTGGGCGCTTGTCAGCATTTGTTTAAAACTGGAAATGCGTGTGTGTTGACATGTGCTTATATCTGTATGTATGTGTGTCTGCATGTGTTTTTTCTGTATGTGTGTGTGTCTGCATGTGTTTATTTCTGTATGCGTGTGCGTGTTGCATGTGTTTATATTTGTGTGTATGTGCCTGCAAGTGCTTATATCTGTGTGTATGTGTGTCTGCATGTGTTTATATTTGTATGTGTGTGCTTGTCTGCATGTGTTTTTATCTGTGTGTGCGTGTCTGCATGTGTTTATCTCTGCATGTGTGCCTGCATGTCTTTATATCTGTATGTGTGCGTGTGTCTGTGTGTTGATATCTGTATGTGCGCGCTTGTCAGCATTTTTTTAAAACTGGATGTGCGTGTGTGTTGACATGTGTTTATA
>NW_025196774.1:0-1206 GCF_004010195.1 Chiloscyllium plagiosum
TGCACATCATTCTGCTCAATCCATGTCTCTAAAATGGCCACAACATCGAAATCCTAGTCACCAATCTATGCTTCATTTCCACCTTATTGCGGATGCTCCTGGCGTTGAGGTAGTCACACTTCAAACCAACGTCTTGCTTGCCGGTAGCCACTTGCGACCTTCGAACATTATTTCTGACCTCACTACTCTCAACCTACTGTATACTGAAACTACAGTTTCGGTTCTATCCCGCTGCTGAATTGTTCCAACCATTAAGAGTCTTTTTACTGTTGGTTCGACATCCTTTGCGAAGTCTCACTTCTCAAATTTCTGATCAGGACAAAATCCACCCTTGTTTTCAGTTCAATTTTGTGACAACAATACGACGAAAACAGTACACAAATCACACTCCGTGCCTTTGAAATGATGAGTCTTGTTACCACTCCCAAAACCAAATTATTAATAAGTCCAACGGCTTTGAAAGTGGACAGTTATTTTCCCTTGTACTAATGCCCGTGCGAATATTCCCATAACAATTTTCGTGGCAATAATATTACTGAGTGTCCGAGTAATCTCCAGTCAGATACGTGTAGATTTTAAATTGTTTCTGCCTATCTCACAGCTCAGTAGTGTGGTTTGTGAATGTCAGTGTCTGTGTGATGCTAGGTATACAGCCATGCCTCTGAAAGACTGACAGATTGTTTCAAGCACCATATCCCTTCAGCTGTACACAACAAACAAGGTACTGACTGAACCCAACCAGCCTGTGCTCACAAAACTCAAAACTCAGTTTCCAGCATTGGGTAGGTTCAAAAATATTTTTCATTCTAATTTATTCATTGAATGAGATTAGGCCAGTATTTATTGCCAAACCCTTGTTGTCCTTGAGAAGGTGGAGCTGAGCTGCCACATTGAACTACTGCAATCCATGCACCGTAGGTAGATTTATACTAGCATTCGGGCGTTAACGTGAAACAATGAACTGAACGAATAGCAATAGGTGAAAATGTGTTGCTGGAAAAGCGCAGCAGGTCAGGCAGCATCCAGGGAACAGGAGAATCGACGTTTCGGGCATAAGCCCTTCTCCAGGAATGAGGAAAGTTTGTCCAGCAGGCTAAGATAAAAGGTAGGGAGGAGGGACTTGGGGGAGGGGCGTCGGAAATGTGATAGGTGGAAAGAGGTCAAGGTGAGGGTGATAGGTCAGACTGGGGTGGGGGCGGAGAGGTC
>NW_025196774.1:2085-3515 GCF_004010195.1 Chiloscyllium plagiosum
CTCCAGATTCATGGCAGCCACTGGGTAGCAGTAACAGTCTCCTGGTAGTACTAGCAGCCTGAGAGATGCCCATTGTGTACATTGGCAAGAGTACCTGCTTGCATTCTGGGTAGAACATGTAACCACCCTATGGAGAAAAAAATAGATAACTGCTAAAGGCACCCAGTGATTCAAGAGGTGTTGTTGGAACAGTAAGCTCAGTTAGCTGGAATGTTAGTTTACGATTTAGTGTGAACAGTACATGTTCAATTCATGCACCACTGAGGCTACCATGATGTTTCTTCATTCTCAACCTTTCCTGTCACCTAAAATGCATTGACCCTCAGGTATTCTACCACTAGCCACCTTTTTCAAATGAGAAAACAGCCCTATGTTCGCCTGAGACTATGCAACTTATGGGAATGATTACAATTTCACTAAGATGGACTAATTTTGTCTTCCTTTCAACATGAACCATTACTTGGAGAACTATATTGTTAAGAACTGTACATTCACAGTATTAATTGGTTGGGATGTTCTGATGTAGGATGTTTTAATGTAGTAATATAAGGTTTTTGGAAGTTGACACAGTGTCTACTGTTGTGTTGCTGACTTAAGAGTAGCATAAGGATGGGAAATCCAAAGTTGATTGTTATGTGAATACATTAGGAATAACCTATAAGTTAACTAGTTAAAGGTCAACCAGTTAAAGGTCAACTGTGGTTAACACCCTGAATTAATTGCCTGGGTAGAGCATAAATTTAATCATCTGATTTCTGACTGGAAGAATCATATAGCTCTTGGGTTAAGGAGCTATAAGAATAGAAAGAAACAGAATATGTTTTGGTCACACTAATTCAGTCCTAAATTCAAGACACATCTTGAGTATAAACAATCATAGTTCATGAGCGGTCTAATGAGTGCTATAAGGGCTTGGACAGAATACATACTCATAGTCACAGGTTTATAAGAAGCACAGCTAGTAAAAAGGTTCACTCAATTTACTGTTTCAAAACATAATTGATAAAATAGAATTAGATGGTGAGAATATCCATTTTGGAATGGTGGACAGCTTATGCACACTGAGGATAGTGGCCCGAATTTGAATAATCCAGAACCAGTAAACTATGCAGTATTGGTGTCTCACCCAGCTCAGAGAAATGGTGCAGTCATATCCCATCCAAACAAATTGTAAAATTGCTTCCTAGTTTTTGATGGGATTGGTACTACCATAACACCAAGCACCCAGCCTCATACTGTGCACCAAGTTGAAGTTAAAAGATCTGACTATGTTATGTACAATGACATACTACCACATGCAGTCTCAGAAGAAGATAGTTTAGTGAGAAGTAACTTGGAGGACTAATTAGATCAGATTCACTACAGTGTGGGAACAGGCCCTTTGACCCAACAAGTCCACATTGACCTTCTGAAGAGTAACCCACCTAGAC
>NW_025196774.1:3773-4945 GCF_004010195.1 Chiloscyllium plagiosum
CGTCTCCCTTACTTGAGGAAAGATTAGTGTACAGTTAATCTACCATCTGTCGTCTCTGTCTAACGAGGGAGCAATCCGATCATCCCGTGGTAGAAAAGTGCCTTGCCTTTCCATTTCTGATGTACACGCGAACACAGATACACCTCCCCTGGGGAACTGGAGCTCAGATGGCTGCTATCCACCAACGCCAACCATCTTCGTTTGTAACAGGTATAACTTTAACCAGTGATGCCAATTTTCTCCAGTTTTGCTACTAATCTTTTGTACCACACTTGGTCAAGTGCAGTTATGATGATGTTAAGTGCAGTCACTCTCGCCTCATCTCTAGAATCAGCTGCATGTTTTCTTATTGTCGATCTTTAAAACAAGGTTTCAAAGAGCTCAGGTGTGAGTGGCCCTGTCAGATCCCAAACTGAGCATCCCTGCGCAATTTGGTGCTGAGGACGTGCTGCTTTATACCACTGCAGATGCCATCCTTCATCACTTTATTAAAAATAGAGATTAGATCAATTGGGCAGTCATTCATTGTCCGAAGTTTTATCTGTGTTTGGACAGGATAGTTTACGACATTGTCAGGTAGACGCCAATGTTGCAAACCAACAGGAGCAGCTTGAATAGACTGTTATTAGGGCCCACAGACTTTGCATTATCCAAACCTTCCACCTGTTTGTTGATAATACACGAAATGAATCAAATTATCTGAAAAAATGCCGTCTGCAGGAGATTAAAATTGATCACCCCTTTGCACTTCTGTCTGAACACTGTCGTGAATGTTTCAGCCTTAACTTTTCTATTGTTGTGCAGGGCTCTTCCATCATTGAGGAAGGTGATGTTTGTGCATCCACCCCCTCGAATGTGTTGTTTAATTGTCTAACACCATCCACCCAGGCGGCATGTGACAGTACTGCAGAGATTGTGTCTGATTTGTTCGTTATTGTTTCACTTAGTTCTGTCTATCACAAGCTGCTTATGATGTTTGGTGCAAAACTGATCCTATTTGGTAACATCAGCTCATTTTTAGGTGCACCTGGTGTTGCTATTGGCAAGCCATCCTGTGTTTTCCGTTGAACGGGTTTATCCCCTTGCTTAATAGTCAGGATGAAGCGGAGCATATGCCAGGTTTTGCGAATGAACATTGGGCTGGAGTACAATTATGCCTGGCTGGTAATGAC
>NW_025196775.1:0-4945 GCF_004010195.1 Chiloscyllium plagiosum
CCCAGTCCAATACCGGCATCTCCGAATCATGACTTCTTTAGATTAGTGAGACATTTGATTAACTTCTCTGCTCTCCTTATTGCATAATTACAATTTGAACATAGCTTAAATTTCATCCATACTAATAAAATCCCTTATAAATCACTTTTATATATTTTTCATATTCACCACAACTAAAACCATCATCGTTGAGTCAATCTTCACTGGTATCTGGAAATATCTATCTGCATCAAGGATTGTTAAAAACATTACTCTGAATGTGATTGGGTGTGCTATACATAAATGGCAAGACATGTTCATGTCTATTTTGGCTTTGTAGTTCTCTTAAATCAATCTAAATTCTAATTGTCATTATTCAGTTGACACTGTACTTCAGATTTAATAGCTTGTGATCTGCAGCAGGAAGGAAAAACTGTCAGTAAGAACAAGCTTAGGTTTCGGAGTAAGTACAGCAGAATGTACAGGAAAGTTCAATCTTTGATGGCACTCGATGGGTGGTAGATAATCTAGTGGAGCAGATGGGCCATCATTGAGTTCAGTGAATAAAACTCAAATGGTTTCTATAACAGGCGAATGATTTGCTCTGTTCCACTCTGATTACTTTGAGGTGAAGACAATGTTTGTCTCAGTGAGCCATTATGCTGTGCAAGTTGAGGAAAGAGGAAGACATGAAGGATGAAATAATTGGAATTGAGGAGGACCGAAAGGTTCAAGGGAGAAATAGCATAAGAACAAACAAAGGCAACATGGGTTTCCTGTGTTATAACCAGCTGTTTATGGCATCAGTCTACATTAGTGCACTATTGTAAAGGACAAAATTTTGCTTTCATATTTATTTCTAATGTCTATGTTGCATTTGACATTGTGGTCAAAAGTGGATTAGTGTACCTGTGAAACTATTTTGAACAGTAAATCCAGCATGAAACATATCACTAATTTCAGACCACTTGGAAGTGTAACTCACTTTGTAAATATTCAAACCAAAACCTGACTCAAGAATATTTGAGTATGTCTGTCAAGTGTCTGAAAACCAGCAAATGATAATGTGGTGCTGTTTTCTATGTCACACTAATAGCTTATGAAAGGTAGAGGAGTACAGTGGAAGGTTTGTTTATTTCCGTATTGTTCACTTAATACTTAGTAGGTTAGACAGTGTTAAACATTTGATATTGATAGATGTCAACATTAATATAAACTGCAAATTGATCTCTTTGACACTTGTTCTTTTCCATGTGAGTCATTGGATTCAACTGGAAAGAAGTTTGCATAAATGTATCTTACTGTAACCCCTTATATTCATGGAATTGTTAAGATTAAGGAGGGAAAAAGGGTCAATTGTGGACAAACATGTTCAAATCTGCAATCACCTTGGGCCAAGACACATTTCTCAGTTTTATAATCCATTAGCAATTGTACCTACATTTAATGATTTAACATCTTTTTTTGGAAATTTTATTTCTTAAATATCACAAAAGAAAGCTATTGAGAAGAAATTAACCAGTTTATGGGTATAGGAGTTGGTAGGTTATGGTGCAGTTGTACAGGATATCAGGTAGGCCACTTTTGGAATACTCCATTCGATTCCAGTTTCCCTGCTATGGGAAAGATGTTAAACTTGAAATGGTGCAGAAAAGATTTACGGGGATGTTGCCAGAGTTGAAGGGTTTGAGCTATAGGGAGAGGCTGAATAATCTCGGGATATTTTTCTGGGAGCGCAAGAAGCTGAAGGGTAACCTTATAGAGGCTTATAAAATTATAAGGGGCATGGATAGGGTGAATAATCAAGGATATTTTCCCCAAGGTAGGGGAGTCCAAAACTAGAGGTTAGGGTACGAGGGGAAAGATTTAAAAGCGTCCTAAGGGGCAACTTTTTCACATGGGGAGTGGTGCATGTATCGAATGAGCTGCCAGAGGAAGTGGTGGAGGCTGGTACAATTACAACATTTAAAAGGCATCTGGATGGATTTATGAATAGGAAGGATTTAGAGGGATATGGACTAAATACTGGCAAATGGGACTAGATTAATTTAGGATATCTGGTTGGCATGGACGAGTTGGACCAAAGGGCTTGTTTATTGACCATTGGTATATTCAACTGAAACTTGAGCCCTGAGGTCTGGGATAGTTTGCTTATAATTTAGGATCAGAAAAGCACTCTGAAGACTCCTTAGTCTTTTATGCATCCTGTAGTCCTGATTGAATATCACATATTCTTGTTGTTGTAATGCTGCTTAAAGATTAATAATGTTTTTATTTACAGAACTGGACCAAGTAGACAATGAAGAGTTAAGTGAAAAACAAGTGCATCTTGCTATGAAATTATTTTGACAAGAAATGTGCATTTGAAGACCACCTCGAAGGATACCACCGCTATGGAGGCCACCTGGCTATGGTGACCAACTCACATCAATCTCAACACTAAACTAATGCCTCATGTTTGAAGCCGCATTAGGAGTCTGTGTATTAAGACCACCTGAAGCAGGTCCCAAAGGTGGTTGTTATACACAGATTTTAGAGCAGTGTATCTATTGCTAGATGTGTTAGTTGCTGATGAATGGGTTGTCTGTGAGTTCCGCATTACATGGGTGGAATGTCTGGTGCTGAGTGACTGAGTGATCCTGTACAGAATACAAGCTGTATTGAAAGTGAAAAAAAATTACGAACGAGTGATTCTTCTCTAATGAGCCATTTGTTTTTCACTCCATGTTAAATCTGCCACACATCACAAGCTTACAAGTGGTTCTTTCACTGCTGAAGTAAATCACTTTAAAAATGTTCTCATTCAGTGCCTGGCGTCTCCAAACATGTTTATGTTATATATGTTCACATAAATCAGTTTTAAATTCAGAATAATGTGTGAACGATAAATTTCAGACTTCTCCTGAACAATAAATATCAGACTTCTCGTCAACTTTGGTGGAAATTAACCCAGAACTGGACAAATGGCAACATCACAGCTTTAGCAGCAGGTTTGACATTTGTTGATCTGCAAACAACTGCTTTTAATGTTACCCCTTCCCTCCAAATAGAGATCTTCTTCTTTGGCTCTTTGTTGTCCACAAACCATGAAATTCCTGCCATGAATGGTTCTTTAAGATAAACATGATTTATTTTCAGGAATGGATTTCTTTTGAAAGCAATTGCTTAGTGCTTGCCCAGAAAACATAATCTTTGAAGAAACATATCCTATAATCAGAAATGATTCTAAAAAGGCTCCATTGTAAAGCTAAAAAAGAAATAAGTTGATTAGAGAGTGAATCAAAGTAGTGCTGTCACTGATGCAGGCCATGCGTCATCCTATTCTTCTGCCATTTCTGGATGGCTGATTGACTGATAGTGTCAGTCTGGTTGACAGGTTCAGATACAAGGTTTTTGTAAATTAAAATGAAACAAAAGTTGGCTGCTGGAAAAATATAACTTCATTCTATGACAGCTAATCCAAAAACATTACCAGATGGAAGCCACGGGTCAGAAGAGGCTTCAAGTCTCACCTTGGGGAGAGAAGAAAAAAGAGGTTTCACAATAACACTTAGACAAGCCCTTTTGACGAACCAAGCTTAAAGGAGCCGAAGCATAGGGTTTGTTGGAATTGCAAAGACTTTCTTACCTGTTCCCACTGACGAATACTGTTAAGACAAAGGTCATTAATGAAGAATTGGGAAAAGGAAAAAAATAAAAGAGGTATGTGAAAGTCAAATTGACACTCTATGTGTAGATCATACTTTCAGCTGTATTGATCAAGTCATAGCACGTGATAAAAATATAATAAATCATTTGGGAGCAGTTACATGTGTAAACCATATACACCATATGAGTCACAAGTGTTGAGCCTAATATCACAGTGGCATTTTTTCATAATTTGGTTTCACCAACTTGTGGCCTTGAAATGCCTTGAGAGTTAACTTTGGAAAGATAAAACTCCTTCAAAGAGCACAAGGTCAATTACATTTAATGTCCCTCTTTCTGACAGTTTCGAGGTGGCCTTACAAGACATTCGAGCTGGAGTTAGCATTATGAGACTCACTGGAAAGCCAGTGCAACATTAAGAGCAGCCAATACTCGATGAAAGATAAATCAAGCTGCTGGGACCCTGGGATAAAGGAAAACGTATCAACTTTGACCTGGATCAAGTGTGGTGGTTGTGGGGAAGGGCTGGGATATGGTGGGGGGAGATGTGGTGAGAATCAAAATTTCTGAGATCAGAGATGGTGAAAGAGACATGAATAATTCCCTTCTGAGAAAAAAACCTTTACCATTTGGTTGAGCAATTGCACATCCTCTGTTCGCAGCGAGTGAGTAGGTTGAATCATGTATATCCAAAATGAACACCACCCAGCATCCTACTAGCATCCTTCAAATTTAACAGTAATATTGGAAGACCTCAGCAGGTGCAATTGTTGGTTTTCTACCTACTGACTTTCAGGATGTGTGTGTTGACCTGACTTCCCCATTACACAATTGCTTTTATTTCAAGTTTGCAGTTGAATTATGATGGAGCTCCACTTGAAACTGACTGATTTATCATTTTCACTTAAACCTTGTGCTGCATTTTTGGAAAAGTTCAGTCATATGAGGTGGGCTTTGATAACAGCATTTTATGTTCAGCCTTAGTTGCCCTTGAGAGATCTAACAAGTGAGTCACATTGCTATCAGTATGGAATCATGCGCAGACTAGAGCAGGTAAGAATGGCAATCTTTCCTTCCTTAAAGGACTTTATTGAACTAGATGGGTTTTTACAATAAATAATAATAATATCATATTTAGGAGCTGAGGACATACTTTAAATTCCAGATTTTTGGTGAGCTGAGTTTAAAATCTACCATCCATGGTTGGATTTGAAGCTACATCCTAGAATGTTAGCCTGGGTATCTGGGATATTAGACCTGTAACATTACCATTGCGCTGCCATTAAAACATGGACAAATCTCATCTCAATATTTATTC
>NW_025196776.1:0-4946 GCF_004010195.1 Chiloscyllium plagiosum
AGTCCGGGCTCTGACCCACACTCACTCTACTCCCCGCTCCGGGCTCCGACCCACACTCACTCTACTCTCCGCTCTGGGCTCCGACCCACACTCACTCTGCTCCCCGCTCCGGGCTCCGACCCACACTCACTCTACTCCTCACTCCGGGCTCCGACCCACACTCACTCTACTCCTCACTCCGGGCTCCAACCCACACTCGCTCTACTCCCCGCTCCGGGCTTCGGCCCACACTCACTCTGCTCCTGCTCTGGGCTCAGGCTGTGACTTGTCTCCCAGGCTGGTCCTGGACTCTGTTCTCCATTCCCTCCAGGCAGGGTAGTTTAAAAAGTTAAAAGTTGGGGTGAGAGGGAGGAAAACTGCTGCAAGAGAAAACAAAAAGGAAAAAGGAGCTGGCCAGCAGAGGAGCTCCAGTTGGAGCATCTTAATCTGCTGCCATCTTAAGTGGAAGACTGGTAGACTGGTTAGCAAGCTTAGACCACATGCAATGCAGGGGAAGCTAGCCAACTGGGCACAAAATTGACTTGAAGGTAGGAGAGTTGGTTTGTGCCACAAGCATTGTTGCTGGGTCCACTGCTTTTAATCATTTATAGAAATGATTTAGATGTGAACTTAAGAGGAATGGTTGGTAAGTTTACAGATTACACCAATATAGTTGGTGTAGTGGACGGGGATCTTAGTCAAATGGGCCACTGGGCTGAGGAGTGGCAGATGGTGTTTAATTTGGATAAATGTGAGGTGCTGCATTTTGGAAAAGCAAGTCAGGGCAGGACTTTGACAGTTAATGGTAAGGTCCTGGGGAGTGTTGTCAAACAAAGAGACCTTGGAGTGCAGGTTCATTGCTCCTTGAAAGTGAGTTACAAGTAGACAGTGGTGAAGATGGTGTTTGGCAAGCTTACCTTCGTTGGTCAGTACATTGACTATAGGAGGAGAAAGTGAGGACTGCAGATGCTTGAGCAGAGGAGTTGGGAGGGCATGTTGCAGCTGTACAGGACATTGGTTAGGCCACTCCTGGAATACTGCATTCAACTCTGGTCTCCCTCCTATAGGAAAGATGTTGTGAAACTTGAAAGGGTTCAGAAAAGATTTGCAAGGACGTTGCCAGCTTTGGAGGTTATGAGCTATAGGGAGGGGCTGAACAGGCTGGGGCCTTTTTCCCTGGAGCATCAGAGGCTGAAGGGGGACCTTATAGAGGATAATAAAATCATAGAGGATATGGATAGGGTAAATAGACAATGTATTTTTCTCAGGGTAGGTGAGTCAAAGACAAGAGAGCACAGGTTTAAGGTGAGAGGGGAAAGGTTTAATGGGAACTTGAGAGGTATCATTTTCACAGAGAAGGTGGTGTGTGGAATGAGCTGCCAGAGGAAGTGGTGGAGGCTGGTACAATTACAACATCTAAAAGGCATCTGGATGGGTATCTGAATAGGAAGGGTTTAGAGGGATATGGGCCAAGTGCTGGCAAATGGGACAAGATTAATTTAGGATATCTGGTTGGCATGGACATGCTGGACCTGAAGTACTTGCTTCCCTGCAGTACATCTCTATGACTCAATGACTCTTTTCATAGGCTGATGGAATGTCAGCCCTAAAAATTAGTCTCCCTTAAAATTAGCTGCTACGTTAGCAGAACTGCTGAATTACAGTTTTTCTCCACGAAATTATCACTGTTGGAGCACCGCATTGAAAGGTTTCGCTTCATAATAATTAAATCAGCCGTTTGTTGAGGCAAATGAATTTAGACAAAGCATCTGTGATCTCTCTTTAAACTGTGTTTGCTTTCCAAAACTCACTGGGTGACAAGTCGATAGTTTCTTTGTCACTGGCTCGACTCACCAAGCAAACAGTTTGACTTCCTTAATCAACTGTATGGTGAGAGATGGTTTTACTTTGCAACACTTATTTCAGGAGAGAGAAGGCTTTCTTGTTGAGTGTTGCTCTCCTGGAATGATCATTTTCTGGTTGGCATGGTTCCCAAATTGACATATCCAGGTTCCCTGGCCAGCATTTCTGTCCCAGGCTTGCTGCAGTGCTCCAGTGAAGCTCAGCATAAGCTGGAAGAACAGCACCTCATTTTCTGCTTGTGAAATCTGCAGTCTTCTGAACTCAATATCGAATTAAAGCATTTTAGGGTTGGAGGCACCTTCTCTCATTTCCTTACCCCAAGCCCCACTCACCAGACCTTGTTATCACATGGTCTGCAATTACACACAGCCCATTGTTAGCCACTAATTGTCCCCCATTGATAGCTTTCGTTCTCCCAGGCCAATCGTTATCCAGTCCATTGTCTGTTCAACTGTTCTCCTCTCTCTTTGGGCTCTATCTCCACATATTGTTTACTCCTTACCTCCTCCCCTATCCTCTGCATAAAAAACCAAACTTTTTCCTAGCTACCATCAATTCTGAGAAAGGTTCACTGGACCCAAAATTCTGATTTCCCTCCGCAGATGCAGCTAGACCTGCCGGCCTTTTCCAGCAGCACCTGTTTTTATATCCAGTAATGATTCCAGAAGGTACAAGCAACCTCAGGTCTTTGCCATCGTAACGTTGGAAGGTTTATTTCTACCTGGTACTCGATGAAGAATGCTGCTCTCTGAAAATGGGCACTGTAATAATTTAACACTCTGTAAATGGAGCAGATGGTGACTTGTATTAATTGCTGTGGGGATATGAAGATTCTAGATGAATGTGACTGTACTTTTCAAACAATGAAAATGCAAAAATTCATTGGTGTGAAATGAATTCCACTTGTAAAAATAATTTTAATCACAGCATGTTTACAGGCAATTACCGTAAAATCAGTGACATTCAGAGGTTATGACGGGTTTTCAATCTTATCTGTCCTTTTATAGAGACATCAGTTGGATTATTTCTTCAGAAGGTAAAGTGAAACTGATTTTGTGGGAACAATATTTCCCCATGCAAGACTGCAACTGTGAACTTTTATCAAATCAGATTCTTCTCAAGTTGGAGGAAAGATCAACTACGTTTTAGAGCAACTGCTATTTGGATAGTGAGGGCCAGCAATTGAGTCAAAGAGAAAGTCCTTTGATGAACAAGGGATTGAAGGGTTCTCAGGATCATCCATTCGGATTTGAGGTTGCGATCAGGGCAACCATGACCTTTTTAAATGGCTGAACGGTCTTGAGGAGCTGAATTTAGATCAGAGTGGTGCTGGAAAAGCACAGCAGGTCAGGCAGCATCCGAGGAGCAGGAAAATCGACGTTTCAGGCAAAAGCCCTTCATCAGGATACCCACTCTTGCTCCATGCTTGTATGCTCCAGTGAGTTGATGCTGACAAGTTGTTTGTCAATCTCACATTACATAACGGCTTGAACCCCTGCAGTAATCGTGTACCGAGTAGCTGGTAATGATGTAGTGCCCCTTGTGCTGATAACCTGAAGTCAAAAAGTCACATGTATTGATATTGTAGTGAAATACTTCGGAGTGCAACATGTTTTATGGAGAAACGTTGAATTTTATTGCAATATCTGTAATGTCCAATTTCAAATGTTTTGGAATGATATTTTCTGAATAATGTTTCACTTTGCTGAAACAGGTCCTTAAATTGAAGCTGCTTCTATTTTTGCATGCGTTTTCTTGGTATTGAAGGGCTACCGGTAATGCAAAGTGCACCAAATCCGTACTTTAATTTCATTTTTCTTTTGAGCAGTCGGGTAATTTTAATGAAGCGGGTTTGAGTAAAGGTGGACAGATTGTTTGTACTGGTGAACCGAGTTTTGCTGAGCGCTATATTCAACAGTCTGGTCAGAGGCAAATGTTAACGAATGCGCGAGCCATATATGAATAACACCAATGGAAGAGGGGTGAATACATGATACATTATCCTCGGGTCTGATTTGAGACACTAATAACAGTCGTGATGCAGTTGATTATCTCCCATTCATGATCTAATTTGAGGACCTCAAAATAGGAGGTGATCAGATGAAAACATGAGATTCTGAGAGGGCTGATGGTTTAGATATTGAGAATATGCTTCCATTTGTAGGGAAATCTAGAACTAGGAGGTGCAGTTTTAGAATAAGGACCCTCATTTAAAATGGAAATCAAGAGGAAGCTCTCCTCTGAGGATTGTCAAACTTTAAAATTCTTTACTCCATAGAGCACTGGATAAGCACATGAATGACTTTGGGATAGTGTAGGGGGACGAGCTGAGAATAATTCACAGGTTGGCGCAACATCAAGGGCTGAAGGGCCTGTTCTGCGCTGTATTGTTCTATGTTCTATGAGTCTGGGGCATTCAACTCATTTATGGCTGAGTTAGACTTTTGATCTATGTCTGACTTAAGGGGTGTTGCGTTGCTTGTTGATTAGCTCAGCAATGGTCTTATGGCGTGTTGGACCAGTGCTGAAGGATCAATTGGCCTTTTGCTGTTCTTATTTCTTATGTTATAATATGCTAGATTCCATGTAGTCTTCCCAATCTTGTAAATACTAATCTCAAAGACTCATTTGAAGTCCAATTGGTAACTCTTTCCTAGAGTAACAGGGAAACATTGGTGTCAGCTTCTTGGTGGGATGGTGTAAGCCTGGGAGTTGAGTTTAATCATCTCGGCCAAGTACATGCTATGGCTAAACCATTGCCTGTGATTTAATGGGGTGGGGGAGGGGACATTGTCTAAGATAACACTTCCACTGACTTTAAGCTGCCTAATGTAATTATAGATTTTTTTGTCACTTGTGGTTTAATTTAAGGTTACTGTTAAATTACCTTTTGCATAAAAGTGGAAAAATAATGTTCCGACAGATGGTAATTGTGCATAATCACCACATGATCGCCCTCAGAACAGCCTTAATGGCTTCGGAGAGATAGATTCTACCACATGTTCTTTTCATTTTTATTTTGTTTTGAAAACCAGACACTAGATGGATTATTTTGGATATGAGGGTGTTGGCTAAGTATATAGGAAAGTTCAAAGTGCCTTTCT
>NW_025196777.1:0-843 GCF_004010195.1 Chiloscyllium plagiosum
TAGTTAGCCAATCCCCTATCCGTGTTAATATAATGCCTCCAACACCGTAGGCTCTCAACTTAGTTATAATGTTATGTGTGATATCGTATTGTACACTTCTTGAAACTCCAAACACATTACATCCATTTGATCCGTATTTTCTATTCTGCTTGTTGCCATTTCAAACAATTCTGATTTTTTTTTTCTGGCTGATGAACAGTGGCTAGTGTGTGCCTCAGAGATCAGTGTTGGAACTGCAATTATTCGCAATTTACACCGATGATTTTAAGCTGGAGACCACACGTAGTGTGTCAAAGTTCATAGATGGCACTAAGATGAGTTGTAGAGCAAAGTGTGCAGACAACACAAAGTCTGCAAAGGGATACAAATAGTTAACGTGGTTGGGCAAGGGTCTGGCAGATGGAGTTAACGTGGTTGGGCAAGGGTCTAGCAGATGGAGTACAATGCTGGTAAATGTGAGGTCATCCATTTTGGTTGGAATAACAGCCAGATGGACTATAATTTAAATGGTGAGAAATTGCAGCTTGCTGCTGAGCAGAGAGACCTGGGTGTCCTTGTGCATGAATCATAAAGTCAGTTTGCAAGTGCAGCAGGTAATTAAGAAGGCAAAGATAATATTGTTCTTCATTGCTAGAGGGATAAGAATAAAGAATTAAAAAAATTATAGCCCAGGAACAGGCCCTTCGGCCCTCCAAGCCTGAGCCAACCCAAATGTACTGTCTAAACCTGTCGGTCAATTCCTAAGCATCTGTAACTCTCTGCTTCCCACCTACTCATGCATCTGTCCAGACGCATCTTAAATGAATCTACTGTGCCTGCCTCTACTACCTCTGCTGGCAACGC
>NW_025196777.1:961-4946 GCF_004010195.1 Chiloscyllium plagiosum
ACATCCCGTACAATTTTAACATGACTTGCCAGCTCTTATACTCAATACCCCGTCCAATGAAGGTAAGCATACTATATGCCTTCTTGACCACTCTATCCACCTATGCAGCAACTTTCAAGGTACAAAGGACCTGCACTCCCAGATCTCTCTGCCCATCAACTTTTCCCAAGACTCTTCCATTCATTGTATAATTCGCTCTAGAATTAGACCAGCCTAAATGCATCACCTCACATTTGTCTGGATTGAACTCCATCTGCCACTTTTCCACCCAACTCTCCAGTCTATCTATATCCTCCTGTATTCTTTGACAGTCCTGTGGATGACAGGAGAAATTGTACAACCAGCCAAGAGGAAAAAGGAAGCGTACAAAAGGTCTAGCCAGCTAAGAACAGAACGGGCCCTCTGCCCGTGTCATCTGCAGACTTACTGATCAGATCACCGATGCCCTCTTCTAGATCATTTATGTATATTACAAACAACACTGACCCCTGGTCACCTTTCTCCATTTCGAGAAACTCCCTTCAACTACTACTCTCTGTCTCCTGTTGCTCAGCCAGTTCTCTATCCACTTAGCTGGAACACCCTGCACACCATGTGACTTCACTTTCTCCATTAGTCTACTATGGGGAACCTTATCAAATGCCTTACTAAAGTCTATGTATACAACATCAACAGCCCTTCCTTCATCCATCAACTTGGTCACTTCCTCGAAGAGCTCTATTAAGTTGGTAAGGCACGATCTCCCCCGCGCAAAACCATGTTGCTTATCACTGATGAGCCCATTCTTTTCTAAATATAAATAGATCCTATCCCTCAGTACCTTCTTCAGCAACTTTCCCACCACCGATGTCAGGCTCACTAGTCTGTAGTTACCCGGAATATCCCTATTACCCTTCTTGTACAGGGGGACAACATGAGCAACCTTCCAGTCCCCTGGCACCTCACCTGTGTTTAAGGATGCCACAAAGATATCTGTCAGGGTCCCAGCTATTTCCTTTCTCACCTCCCTCAGCAACTTGGGATAGATCTCACCCGGTCCTGGGGATTTGTCCACCTTAATAACCTCTAGCCTACCCAACACACCTTCCCTATTTATGTCAATGTGATCCAGACTAATCAAATTTCTATCTTTAATCTCAACATTCATCATGTTCCTCTCCTCAGTGAACACTGATGCAAAGCAATCATTCAGAATCTCACCCATTCTCTCAGGTTTGACACCCAGCCTTCCTTCATTATCCTTTAGTGGGCCAATCCTTTCTCTAGTTACCCACTTGCTTCCGAAATGAGAATAAAATGCTTTGGGATTCTCCTTAATTCTGCTCGCTAAAGTTATTTCATGATCCCTTTTAGCCCGCTTGATTCTTTGCTTAAGACTTGTCCTACTCTTCCGATATTCCTCCAAGGCCCATTCTGTTCTTAGCTGCCTAGACCTTATGCACACTTCCCTTTTTCTCTTGGCTAGTTGTACAATTTCTCCTGTCATCCACGGTTCACGAATCTTGCCTTTCCTATCCTTTGTTTTCAACAGGACATGCCTATCCTGCACTATCTTTAACCTATCTTTAAAGCCTCCCACATCTCAAATGTGGACCGTACATCAAATAGCTGTGTCCAATCCACATTTCCGAGCTCCTGCCTAACTTTGATATAATTGGCCTTGGCCCAGTTTAGTATTCTTCCCTTAGGACCACACTCTTCTTTATCTACGGGTATTCTAAAACTTACAGAATCGTGGTCACTGTTCCCAAAGAAATCCCCCATCACAACTTCTGTCCTGGCTCATTCCCCAGTACCAGGTCCAATATGGCCCCTCCCTCGTCGGACTATTGACAAACTGCTCTAGAAACATCTCCTGGATGTTTCTTACAAATAAAATCCCATCCAGACCTCTGACACTAAGTGTATCCCAGTCAATGTTGGGAAAATTAAACTCTCCCATCACCACTACCCTATTGCCTCGACATCTTTCCATAATCTGTTTACCTATTTGTTCTTCTACCTCACGCTCACTGTTGCGAGGCCTGTAATACAGCCCCAACAATGTAACTGCACCTTCTTATTTCTCAGCTTCACCCATAATGCCTCACTGCTGAAACCCTCCATAGTGTCCTCCTTTAGCACAGCCATGATGTCATCCCTGACCAGAATGCAACTCTACTCCCCCCCCCCCCCATTATTTCCCTCCCTGTCCTGAGAGAGAGAGGGATAGAGAAAGAGCGAGTGAGAGAGAGAGAGAGACAGTGAGCGAGCGAGTGAGAGAGAGAGAGAGATATAGAGAGAAAGAGAGGGAAGAGAGTGAGAGAGAGCGCGAGCGAGAGCTATATCCTGGAACATTTAATTGCCAATCATGCCCTTCCTTCAACCAAGTCTCTGTGACTGCAATAATGTCATATTCCCAGGCACCAATCCAAGCCCTACATTCATCTGCTTTACCCATTATACTCCTTGCTTTAAAGTAGATGCACTTCAGGTCACCAGTTCTTTTGATCTTATCCGCTCTCTGCCTACTCTTCCCTTTAATAATGCTTTCTTCATGATTCTTACAATCTCCAGTCTCCACCTCGCTGCCTATTTGTCTTCTCTACAGGTTCCCAGTCCCCTGCCATATTAGTTTAACACCCCCCCCAATAGCAGTAGCAAAGTCTCCCCCAAGGACATTAGTTCCAGTCTGGTTCAGATGTAAACCGTCCCTTTTGTAATAGTCCCACCTTCCCCTGAACTGGTCCCAATGTCCAACAAATCTGAACCCCTCCCTCCTACACCATCTCTCAAGCCACATGTTCATCCTGCCTATTTTTTCATTTCTACGCTGGCTAGCACGTGGTACTGGTAGTAATCCCGAGATCACTACCTTTGAGGTCCTCCTTTTTAACTTCTCTCCTAGCTCCCTGAATTCTGCTTTCAGGACCTCATCTCATTCCCTAATTATATCGTTGGTGCCCATATGCACCAAGACAATTGGCTGTTCACCCTCCCCTTTTAGAATGCTCTGCAGCCGATCGGTGACATCCCTGCCCCGAGCCCCTGGGAGGCACCATACCATCCGGGAGTCCCGTTTTCAGCCACAGAACCGCCCATCTACTCCCCTCACAATAGAATCCCCTGTGACTATGGCCCTGCGAGTCTTTTTCCTGCCATTCTGAACAGCAGGGCCCGCCACGGTGCCATGATCCTGTCAACTGCTGCCCTCCCCTGGTGAGCCATCTCCCCCAACAGTATCCAAAACTGTATAGCTGTTTTGGAGGGAGATGACCACAGGGGACACCTGCACTGCCTTCCTACTCTTTCTCTGCCATTTGGTCACCCATTCACTGTCTCCCTCAGCAACTCTAACCTGCGGTGTGACCAGTTCACTAAACGTGCTATCCACGACCTCCTCAGCATCGCGAATGCTCCACAGTGAGTCCATCGGCAGCTCCAGAGCCGTCATGCGGTCAAACAAGAGCTGCAGCTGGACACACTTCTTTCAAGTGTAAGAGTCAGGAACTGTAGACACATCCAGCCATGGTGCTGGTAGAAAGTGAGATCCAGGTTACTGACCCTGTTGCCAATGAAGGAATGACAATGTATTACAGGCTGGAGCTGGGGAACTGAAAAGGGTTAATTCAAAATAATGTAAATAGGAAGCAATGCCACTGATGATGTTGTGATCACAGGATGATGAACAGACTGAATGAGAAGAGCAACGGTTCAGATCTTGTGCCTGACTCGATTAGTTCAACGAACAGACTCAGTCAATCCAGAGGCTAAAGGGGAATTTGTGGAATGTTAAACTGCATTCTGACACTGTATAAACAGAAACAAATAATTACTTTGTAAAGTCCTAACACTATCCACACCTCTGTACCCAGGATAGTGCACTCCAAACATCTTTGAAGATACCACATGGCAACAAGAGACCTGGATGGGAATCTGAAGTTGATGTTTTCATGAGCTGATTTGGAAATTGATGTCACAGAGTACCTGGTGAGTTGTTTAAGTG
>NW_025196778.1:0-1831 GCF_004010195.1 Chiloscyllium plagiosum
GGTTGATGTGAAGTGGGAGTTCCCAATCTGATACAAGTCGTAAAAGCACTCGACTTTAAGAGGAAAAAGTCTTTTCAGCACAGTATTGAAGCCCAAAAAAAAAAGAAAACGGAATTTTGAAACAGTAAACTGCTGAAAGACTACCCAAATCCGTTCCAACAGCTATTAGCAATTTACTGTTCCAATACTTTAACAGCCCATAATCATGCGCATTGGCAAAATAAATTTCAAACACAGGCTCTTACCGACTGAAGGAAACAACTGCAAAGGCAGAACCTGCAGAAGAAAGTCTGAAGAATCCTTTAATTAAGTTTGCAACTTCCCTGCACTCCACCATCTTGTGTCTGTTGCAGCGAAAACAAAGTCGAAAAAAGAAAGACGCAAAAGGAGAGAACTGGCCTCTCGACTTACAATGTTAAACTGAAAGCTAATGCATCCAAATAAAACTGTTGGACGATAACATGGTGTTGTAGCCAACAGAACGCCTCCAAATCATGAATAAATTCGACACTGTGGCACCTCTGCCTTTATGACCTCATTCCGAAAACAAGACAGAATATCATTTATAAAGTGACAGCCTTGTCACCATTTCTGATTCTACTTCTCTCACAACGGTATTGATATTTAATTCCACCCGCATATTCTCTATCATTATATGGTTGATTGAAGAGCGTAGAAACTATGTGTGTTTTCAGGAAGGAATATTGATATTCCTTCAGTGCTCTGGGTCGACTCCCAGGCCTTCAGGTGAGCGATAGCAAATTTCCAACTGGTTTGGAAAGTGTGAATGGCTAAGAGGATGGCAATTATCACATGTGATGCATGAAAACAAAATTTCCAATATGGGAAGTATATCCCTTTGTGTTCAATTTCGGAAATTGACAAATGTTGGAATTTGATGAGCTACAATATACATAAGAACTCAGATATTGGCAGCTAGGAAGAGCAGAGTACAATTGATAAAGGTGTTAATAACAAAAATAAAACAGGAGGCAGTGTTATTTTTCACAAAATACATCGGTTTAATTCTGAAATTATTTGATGCACATAATATCTTGCGTCCAATGCATAGAGAGGACAACGAAAGTGAGGTCGAGAATGCTTGGGCCAGATCTTATTTTGGTTTCGTTGTATTCCGCAAAATAAAAACATTCTAAATGAGCATAACTAATGCAAGTGATGATTGGACGTAATCGACTCACTGGAGGTCTGAGGTGTGCATAAATACAGGTTACTACTTTCATATGTTGGTCATACGGCAGCCTGAGAACGTCAGCACCTAGAACAGTTATTCATTTTCAGAAATGAGAAAAACACCGGTTTTAGTGTTGAAAGAGATTTACTATCCACTTCTTGCAGCTGTTTGTCTTCCAGGCAAGTCATTGATCTTGTTTGTTTGTGGTTGATTTTACTTTATCCCTGTAAGCGTTGAAAACTCTACATTTTCCGCTGTCAATGTTCACAGAAGATTATTAAACTAGTGTCTGAACACTTTCGGATTCTCCATTTTATATGGAAGCATATAGTATCATATATGGAAGCATATGATACGAAAGTCGGAGGAGTTGTAGACAGTGAGAAAGGATGTGGCAGGTTACAGCGGGATATAGATAAGCTGCAGAACTGGGCAGAAAGGTGGCAAATGGAGTTCAATGTAGCTAAGTGTGAGGTGATTCACTTTGGTAAGAGTAACAAAAAGATGGGGTACTGGGCTAATGGACGGATACTTGGTAGTGTGGATGAGCAGAGAGATCTTGGTGTCCATGTACACAGATCTCTGAAAGTTGCCACCCAAGTAAATAGTGCGGTGAAGAAGGCATATGCCGTACTG
>NW_025196778.1:1896-4946 GCF_004010195.1 Chiloscyllium plagiosum
TCTTTACTCAGCGAGTCGTGAGTCCATGGAATGCCCTGCCAGTAGCAGTGGTGGACTCTCCCTCATTATGGGCATTTAAGCGGGCATTGGATAGGCATATGGAGGGTAGTGGGCTAGTGTAGGTTAGGTGGGCTTGGATCGGCGCAACATCGAGGGCCGAAGGGCCTGTACTGCGCTGTATTCTTCTATGTTCTATATTCTATGTTCTAATTGCCCGCAAAGTGGCGCCTGCAAAGAGTTGTGTTGTTCTTTAGACAGTCTGATAATATCAATCAAAATGATGACTACAGCAGCACATTAAACATTTGCATAAATTTCATATTTTGTAAATCACTCAAAATGTGTTCACATTCTCTTCATAAATATCTTCACCTTTATTTCAAAACACATTGCAACATTACCGACTCTGTATCTTGTATCTCTTTCTATTACAGCGAACATGGTGACTGTTTTAATTATCATACGAGGAAACTGTGGTCTTTCAAAATGCATCACCACTTATATAGCGGCCATGGCAACATCGGATCTATTGATCGTTATCAATAATGTGGTAGCATATCGCATTATCAGTTATCACTTTCCATTTTCCTTCTTCTCCCGTACGCCTGCTTGCAAACTTATTCTATACATGACTGTCATCAGTCTCGACTTAACTGTTTGGTTCACTGTGTCCTTCACATTCGATAGATTTGTAATGATCTGCTGCCAGAGATTTAAAACTCTATATTGTACGGAAAGAACTGCATTCACGGTATTAATACTCATTTCGGTCTTGACCTTATCAAAGAATATTCCAGTTTTGTTTGCATATGAGCCAGAGCAAATCATTCATAACATCCAGTGGGGCTGCCGATCAAATGTAAATTTCTTGACTTCACCTGCAGGGTTGGCGTTTGTCTGGTTTTATAGCGCCTGGATTAGTTGGCTTCCATTTCTCCTAATTTTCACGTTTAATTCTTTAACCATCCGCCATATTGTGATGGCGAATAGAACTCGCATGAGACTCCGTGGTCACAGAAATAAGAATGAATGCAATGCGGAGATGGAGAACCGGAGGAAGTCCATTGTTTTATTATTCTCCGTATCTGTCAGTTTCATGTTGCTTTGGTTGACATATTCTACTACTTTAGTCATTACCAGGCTGTCAAATCCTAATTATTACAGAGGTGACTTTAACGACTCTGAATATATCGCAACTGAAACAGGAAATATCCTCAAGTTGTTGAGTTGTTTCCTGAATCCCTGTATTTCTGCCACAACTCAGAAAAAATTTAGAGAAGAACTGAAGAAAGCAATGGAATCGCTATTGAAACAATGTCTCAGATTAGTTATAAAAAATGGAGACAAGAAAAATATATTTTAGCGGCATCTCTTTGTAGCTGAGGTTAGATTTCACCCTGCTTTCCGCAATGGAACTCCCTTAATTTCCCGGGTTGTTAAAATGATTTGCACAGTTATTCCTTAGATTTTAAATCAGAAATTTGATGCGTGCTAATTTCTGTTTCGTAGGATTTTTGTTTGAGATATTCAGATTACAGATCCAAAAAAAGTGACATCTTCAAACTCAGGTGTCAATGTTCTGAAACATCTCTTGAGCAGTGATACTTTACACAAAAATACATGAATATAAAATGGTACCGTGAGCAAATATGTCAGTTTAAAATCATACTCATGTTTGTTGATGTCAGTAGAAATAATCAAAGATATCATTGCTCCAAATTGGAAACTGGCCATTTTTGTGTGCATTTTGTAAAAAAAGAGAATTGATATTCTGACAAACCTACACGTAACGCCATTGTCGACAACATCAATCAGGCAAAAAGAAACAAAGGATACATTCGTTCTTGCGGTCATACCTACTGTATGGTCCGGACAGGAGCATTAATTCATTCAACAGAGGGAGTAGTTAATTTCTGCCAATCAGCCTACTATGTACACAGGAATGGTGCCTAAAACACTCCGTGATAAGTACACTAACGGAATGGAGTTCAGAGAGATATCGAAAATAAGAGCGATCATCCATCTCAAGACTGCTTTTTCTCGTATTCTCCCCTTGCTCACGCATCTCCGACGCCCTCAGAAATATGCATCGCTATTTCTCTAATATGTTTAATGAAATGAAAACAACCGGTTTCTGTGACAGGGAACTACACAGTCTCTCTTTGAAAACCCTCTCTTCATCGTATTCATAAATATTCCAGCTCATCCTCTGAGTTACCGATGAATGGCTCCAGTTCGCAGTCTCATTGTGGAAAATGTGTTGGAACATTCTTTTTTGTTTTCAAACATAAAGCAAGATTATCTAATGGAAATCCTAAAAATTCATATTTGAGTTAAGGAGATGGATTTTCAATCACTGTCTAAGGCAAATTTAATATCTAACACTTTTTCCTTGCCTGAAATTATATTGTTCTTTACACTTTAACTTCTGAAATTGTTGTGGGAACACCAAATGTGCTAATGCAGGGTCTTGAGGTGGAGGAAGAGTATTTAGAGTTATTCCCCTTTATCTTTACATGCAGATACAAATGTAAATGAACGGTTGCTCTGAGACCATTACAACATGATTACATCAATAACGCATACTGTCAAACAGTCATACAGTGCAGACTCAGCACCATTCTTCCAACCAATTCATGCGAACCATACTCAAAAATAGATTAGTCCTAGTTATCTGTGCTTGTCCCATCTATCTTCCAAAAATTCTTATTGTCATGCTGACATAAATGTCTTTCAAAAGTCGTAACTGGGCGTCCAACTCTACCTGTGGAAGTTCATTCCACAATCGAACCACTCTTTGTATAAAAAATGGCGGAATGCATTTATGAATTTTTCTCCTCGCACCTTGAAGATATGCGACGTTGTCTTAAACTCCCCGACACGATGGAAAACCCAACTGCAATTCATCTCATCTATGCACCTCATGACTTTATAAACCCATATAATGTCATCTCTCAACGGCACATACTTCATTGAAAATATCCCTGCCTATCCAGTCAATACTTAAAAATTAAACGCTTCATTCCCAGCAACATCCCAGTTAATCTATT
>NW_025196779.1:0-4946 GCF_004010195.1 Chiloscyllium plagiosum
AGAGGACTGAGGACATATGGAAACTTGCTGCAGTAGTGCACCGTTTCATGTGGCTGAAGTGTCTCCTCATGTTTCTTCATAACAGGCTGGAGAAACTGAACAGTCTCCTCCTATATCAACGACGGTGTGATTGGACTTCTCCGGTTCCCATAGAACATAAATGTGGATGAATTGCCCCCTCCCGTTCACATAAAAAAAACATCTCAAACGGTTTCATGCCAGTCTGCTATTCGTGTGCAATTGACTCAATCGGCTGAATAGCCTTAAACTAGTGTGAAACTTTCCAATAACTTTGTGGCCTCTTCCAGTTCTTGAGTTGCAGCATTTATAACGTTGAATAGCCTCATCCTGTTGTTGTGTAATACAAGTTAGGTCCTGCAGAGTCTTTTATGGGTCCTGCGTTGGAGTGCGAAGGTACTGATTGGCCTCTTCCTGAAACTCTATATCAGGATCCAGACACAAAACATCCTCCTTATACATCTGCTGTAACAGTTTCGAATAATGTCCTTCTGCTATTCCTGTGTTCCAGGTTCGAGAAGTGAAACGGATTCCTGAATTTGATGTATAATTGTTTTCCATTGCTGAGTCCTAAAACAAGACCATTGTCATTCTTGCAAACATTAAGAGGTATTTGATCAACCTGCTCACCCCTCCCTCCTAGGTTAACGTGACGCTGTGGCTTAGTTTATTGAAGTTCCTCCTTAATAAATAGGTAGATCTGGGGTGAAGAACCTAGCAGCGTCTGCACCTCACATGTGCTATTCCTTGTTAAACCTCTCTCAAATACCATGTTGCTGTTCCAGCAGGTTGTTGATCCAACTTCATGGTGCAGAAGGAGACGGTTACTTGTTGAACGTGTGTCGTGGAAATTACTCAAATGCTAGCAAGAGGAATGCAAAAGCTTTACTGTAACCTCTGCAGGGGGGCCAATATACTTTGCAAGATGCTGCATGTAAGGGGAAGAACAACTTGCACATATTATTTTTATACTACATTTCACTTATTCTTCTCACACGCTCAAGGACAAAAAGTGGGAACATTCGGCTGTTGGTATGGTTGCGTAGGTTTCCCTGACTCCTGTTGAATCTGACTGCTTTCCAAGACTTGCAAGGCGAAGTTGTCTGCTTGCAGAATCGAGCAATGTCAGGCTGTCTACTTAAAATTTTAGCAAAGTGTTAGTTTTATCGAAATATTAGATTTAGAAAAGCATTTTCTTTCAGATTTCACAGCAAATGTTAATTTGGCTAATTTTCCATTACATCTCCCCCCTTTTGGTATTTTACAGCAATGACAAAACCAACAACAAAAAAAACTATACAAAGCTAGATAACTATACATCAAAATTGCTTAGGTAGCACCAAGCTTTTCCTTAGACACCATCTAACTTTTACACAGCTATGTGTTAGTATCATCACTTGCCCTTGTGTGCTCTGTACACAGCCCATTTTCACACGTCATTCTCGTCAATGTCACGGTATGGTGTGGTCCTCGCAATCGGATCCTCCTGCTGCGGGGCCACTGAATGTTTTACCATTTGGAATCCCACTGCACTCAAAAGCAAACGGCATAGCCAGGTACACAAGCAGGGTCCTATACAAAGCATTATGAGTATCGCCAGTCCTACAAGTAGTAGAATGTGTATGATTCAATATCCCCAATCCTCCCCAAAGGGAGGGTAGCCATTTGTGCAAATACACGTTTCTCCACTGCCTTTCACCATATGGAAGGCTGTGGACGGAATCGTGTCAGCCTTGGGACTGCAGTTGGCCTTGAGTTCGGGGGGTGGCGCGAGGTTTGCCATAATTTCTCCCCTTATCAGGGGCAGGGTAGTCACCGCCACGGAAGCACAAACCTCGCATTTCTCGCCAGGCTCTCTGTAATTCGTTCAGCAGTCACCGTTGGGCAGTGTAGCCAGCAATGGCTGGCGTGTTTCAAAGTAACCAACGTATAATTTCCTGTGTTGTATTAGGGCCAAAGCATATGCTCTGTTCCCTTCCAATCGAGCAATGTTCCTTCGCATCTCTGAACCTATTGGCGTCGCATTTACGCCATCAACCTCCTGCAGGGCCAATTCCACTACCAAGTTAGCGGACGACTCCCTCCGGTTAGGGCGTGATATTAATGCCCTCTGCCCTGCTTAAGGTTAGGTGCATGATTTGGTTTGTGTAGTTGCCATGCCCCGATGCTACTATCTTCTGGAGGACTACTGCACTGCATCTCGGGGCGGGGTGTGGGGAGTGACTAAGCCACTATATCCACCTGCCTATCGATGTCAGAGAAGGTTCTATCCATTTCACCAGACTCCCTCATCGCTCTTCTGAGTCTTGGATATTATCACCCGTGCCGAGGCACCTCCTACCTAGTTCTCGGTCAGGTGTCCCTGTAGCCGTGGTAGCTATTTCTAATTGCCAGTCACTGGCGCCATCAGAATCCCTGCATAAATATTTACTATCCACATTATTGTCATACTGGTTTGTAAACGGCCATGGGTCGCATGTGAAAGTTCTTCTTGCACCTTCAGTTAAGATTACCATCTGCGTCTTTATCCCTGACGCCAGTCGTACAATGGCGCTTGCAAAGGGTGCGAGTTGGGGCATCCCCATAAGCGTACGAGGTTTCTAATTACTACTTGAACTTAATTGGTTTCTGTGTTGTCTGATGTCTCCTCAGGCCCAGTTGCACGTTTGCAATGGCTGGCGTGTATCCACGTCGCTCTTTCGGCCATCCTAACAGCTCTCTGTGTCGTGAGGAACACTTTAAACGGTCCCAGCCACCCCGTAGCCTTCAGGTTTACTTCCTGAAGTCTTTCCACACTCCAGGCTCCAGGTTCTAGATCGTGCAGGTTCCCTTCTGCTGGTTGGGGTCGTGCTGCTTTCACTTGATTCCGCATTTGAAACAAAAGTGTAGAGAGTTTCATACAGGAACACAACATTTCGCCCTCACAGTGGTCTGTTATCTGTCTTACCGTGGGCCTTGTTCTAATTCCTGTATTGGGAGCCTACCAAACAAAATCTCAAACGGGCTAAGATTAGCTCTCCCTCTTCACCTCGATCTCAAATACATTAACATAATTGGAAGTGCCTTTGTCCATGTCACCCTTAGTTCCTCACAGCATTTTGGCAAATTATGTTTTAGGGTAGCATTTTCTCTTTCCACTGCACCACCGCTCGCTGGGTGATAGGCACAGTGTTGTTTCATCTTTATTCTCAAATAATCACTGATTTGCTGTCGGGCATTATTGACAAATGGTGTCCCATTCTCACTACTAAGCATTTCAGCGTTGCCCCAACTCGGAATTATTAAAGTTAGCAAAACATTGCCTACTGCACTGGCATAATGTTTGGAAGTGGGGAACGCTTCCACCCATGTGGAAAACATATCAACATTTACCAGATAATACCCTTTCCCTTCGCTAAGTGTTAGCTCAATAAAATCTATCTGTAAATGTTCGAAGAGTCTTTGGGGTTGGGCGTGTGCTGCCTGACTCATCTGCGCTCCCCTCTACACCATCATTCACAATATTTCTGGGAGTAATGATTAAACCCCTTCGTGTACCAATGTGCCGAAATACTGTCATGCATCCCCCTTTTGACACATGGTCCTTACCGTGTGTCAGTTTGGCATAGAATGGAAGTAATGATCATGGTAGGCAAGGTTTACCATTGGTGCCACACCATCCCTCTTCCCTCATGCTGGGCCCTGCTTTTGTCCACTCCCGCTTTTCTTCCAGCGAGGCCCGTGACTGTAACTCCAGTACGTCAGCTGTTGGGGTACAAATTTTTACATAAACATGTCAAACTGATCACTGCTGCGCTGCCGTCCTTACAGCTGACCCTGCACTTGCATTGCGTTGAGAAATAAAATCGTTATTTTTAGTGTGGGCTTCATATTTACACACATCGATTGATTTAGGCAATACGACCATTTCCACTAGGTCAGAAATCAGGTCACGGTGTATGACGGTCTTTCTGCTGGAGCTCAAGAAGCCCCTATATTTCCATGGGATTCCAAAATTATCTACCACCCCGAATGCGTATCTGCAATCGGTGTAAACATTCGCTGTCTTCCTTTAGCCAACTTACATGCGTCAGTCAAGACAATCAGCACTGCTGCTACAGCTGACAGATGAGAAGGGAATAATCCCGCTTTGACTACCTCGTCGGTAGTCACTACAGCATACCGACTACAATTCTGGCTTGTCTCCTTACTCCAGACTGCTGACTAATCCACAAAAACCTCCATATGCGGATACTGAAGTGGTGAATCCTGCAAATGTGGTCGAGGGCAGAAATTTCATTAGGCACAGCGACACAAGCATGTGGGTCTCCGCCTCCTGATGTGGGGAGAAGACTAGCAGGGCTAAGGGCGTTACATCTCTTTATTGTAATGTTAGGCATCTCCAATAACGCAGTATTGTATCCGAGCCAATGTACTTCCAACATGTGTGCTGTCTTTAGCTCGGAAAGCAGTAAGGATACTACATGTGGGATCAGTAGGATTAATTCACCAGAACCCACTCTGTCCCTGGATACTACAACAGCCTTTTCAGCTGTAGTCATGGCTCTCAGGCATTTAGGCAATCCTGCTGCTACGGGTCCAGCTTAGTCAAAAAATAAGCTACGCCTTAATTTTCCCCCATGATCGTGCAACAGCACAGATGTCATGCAGCTACGCTTCTCATCTACAGTTTTTACAAAAGGCTTGTTTGGATTCGGAATCCCCAGTGTGGGTGTAGTTTGGAGCGCCCTTTTAATTCAACAGATGTACTCTCGGTTTCTGGGTCCATTGCAACGGACTCAGGCTCTGAACACTTTTCTCATCAGCTATGTCACTTATGGGCGTCTCAGGGGGTGCGGATTGTGAAATAAACATTCTACAGTAGGAGCACATGCTCAAAAAGGATAGCACTTGCATCTTCGTGTGAGACTTCGGAATTTGCTGGATTG
>NW_025196780.1:0-4946 GCF_004010195.1 Chiloscyllium plagiosum
TTTATTCTTTGTGCCAAATGGTCAGTTTCAATCGTTCCCGCATTATACTCCATTTGCTAGTTGAATTTATTCCCTCATGGGAATCAGAATTATCCTCCACGTTACTATCTCTTCTTTATCCTTTCCTCTAAAATTTCTCTGAACAAACTAGATTGTCTGATTTCTCAGGCAGTTTGGCGTACAAGCTTTTTAAATTCCATTTCCCTTTCTACTGCTCTAGCTTTCTCCTGTTTAGCCAGTACAAGTTTTATTATTGCCCCAGTTCTGAGGAAGGGTCACTGACTCTGATTTCTCTTCACAGGTACTGCCAGACCTGCTGAGGTTTTCCAGCATTTTCTGTGTTTGGTTCTGATTTTCAGCATCTGCAATTCTTTCCGTTTTGATTGGTGCCCCTTGTGTTTCCGGTTCTTTCTCCTCCCTTTCTATTGTTCTCTTCGTTCTTTACCTTTTCCATTGACTTTTGTTTTTGTTTTTCCTCTCTTCTAATTCCTCTTTCATTGTCTTTTACTTCCAATTCAAGATTTTTAAAATTTTCTCATGGAAATAGAGGTAATTCTAGTAATTAATGCATCCATTTCTGGTTTCCTTTTTTAACTTTACATGCCGGATAATCATTTTAAGTATCTCATCCTTACAAGTTTCTATTTTTATCTCAATTTCAATTTACTTTCAATTTAAATGCTAACTCTCAGATTAGCCTTAGTCAAAGGTTTCTAATAATCCACTGTTATAGTTTCTGCTCATAGACAAGTCTCAGCAACAGTTGAAACCATTTTGAATGACTAACCCATGTAATAGACCACTCAACAACCTTCTTGTTTTTATGTCCAGTGCACCGACATATTTACTTCTTTAAAGATTCACAGCTCCTCTTAAACACAATGGCATTCTGTCCCATCAAAAGCACCCACATTATTCTGATTCCAGTGTATCGCAGAGTCAAACTTAGTGTGATTGACCAAACTTTGTATCTTTGCTGTAGTTACAATGGAGGTCAGTCACTGAACATATTCATAAGAAGCTGTTTATGTATTTTAATGAAAGAACATAAGGCTATTACACAAATAAGAAAAAACGCTGTACATATACAATGATTTGAAAGATCTTCTCATAGAGTCATAATCATAGAGTCAGAGAGTCATACAGCACGGAAACAGACCCTTCTTCCAACTATTCCATGCCAAACAAAATCCCAAACCAAATTAGTCCCACCTGCCTGCTTCTGGCCTATTTCCCTCCAAACTATTTCAATTCATCTAATAATCCACATGGTTTTTAGGTGTTGTAATTGCACCGATAACCACCACTTCCTCAGAAAGTTCTTTCCACACACAAATACTCTGTGTAAAAAATTTACCCCTCATGTCTTCTTTAAATATCTCTCCTCTCACCTTAAAATGTGCCCCCTAGTCGTGAAATCCCCCATCCTAGGGGAAGGACAACCCCATCTAAACCTCTCACTATTTTGCAAACTTCTATAAGGTCACCTCTGAACCTCAAGTGAAAGTAGTCACATGAAAAGCAAAAAATAATTAGCGTTTTCCCAGCAATATTCTTTGAAAAGACTGAATCCCAGTGAAGTACCACTTCTTATTTAATCTTTAATTGACAAATTGCAAAACAAATGTTCCTTGCAGTGAATTTCTATGCATTCACTTGATGTGATTTTCTTCCTCTCCCCCACCAAGACACAAACAATAGATAATTCACAATCTTTTCTCATTGAACTGTAAAATCTGAACGTTTTTATACTTTGGCAAAGTGGGAATTTTGCCAGATTTCTTGGAAGGTTTCTCCCTCTGGGGTCGAGCGTGGTTTCTCACACCATCTTATCAACTGAAGACTTTCGCCCCCAAAATACAAACAAAATGCTTGTATGATGATCAACAACTTTATTACCGTTCAGGATTGTTTCCAGCATCTAGTTCTCATCTTCTGGCATGGGTGTCAATCAAATCTCGTCTGGACTGGAGCATCTGATGTTGCTGAACTCTGATCCTCACAGTATCCTGATCTTCCTCCTTGGACAACTGCTCTCATACATCCAGGTCCTCAGCAAGTAGCACATTCCCTTACTGCCTGCTCCGATTGTGCAGAGTACAGTACCCCAGGATGATGGTATTACTCTGTCTGGAGGATTTTGCAGCCCCCCTCCCACCACCCAGACTGTTCCAAGTCGCCTTTTGTCTGCTCTGCCATGGCCCTGGTTGAAACATGGCCTGACATTCTCCATCTGTCCACCTCAGTCAGGGGGTTGAACAATGGTGTCATCAGCCAGGACCACAGTGGGTAGCCCTTGTCTCCAGGAACCAGCTTGTAGGGCACCTGGGCCCTCAGACACAGCAGGGACATGAGAGTGCTCCAGGGTGTAGAAACCATGGCAGCTCCCAGGGTACTGGGGACACACCTTCAGGAAGTGGGACTGGTGATTCCAGACAATCTGTATATTAATGGATTGGAAGCACTTCCTATTGATGAACTCCACTGCATTGTCATATCGCCCTCTCAATTGGACATGACTACAGCTGATGGTGCCCTGCACCTGGGGGAAGACAGCAATGTTCCTGAATCCTACTGCCTGGGCTGAAGGACTGACCTTGACGTGGGGAAACGAGAGGAACTGCTGAGATCTTGTACAGATGGCAATATCCATTTGCGGGTGGGTGACTGAGAGATCCCGCACAGATCCCCAGTGGCTCCCTGGAAGAAGCCAAACACATCGAGGTTCCACACAGCTGTCCCCTTCTCAGACACCAGAAGAGGATGGGCCCCCACTTCCTCAGCTCTCAGGGTCCGATCCAGCAGCTGGGACAATTCAGTCACGAGGTCCCGGGACAGACAGAGGCTGCATTGACATTGCACCTAGTTCATCCTGAGGAAATAGAACTGAGGGTGAAAGACTCGGGCCTTAATGTCTCAGGACCCTGCAGTTGTAACCTCTTCCTGAGCTGGAGGCCGTTTGCCCTCTAAGGCAGCTGCTGTTCCCAGGATCCCCGCTGTTCCCGGGACCACTGCTGTACCTGGGATCACTGCTATCCCTAGGATTTCTGCTGTACCTGGGATTGTTGCTGTTCCTGGGATTGCTGCTGTACCTGGGATTGCTGCTGTTCCCAGGATCACTGTTGTTCCCAGAATCACTGCTGTTCCTGGGATTGCCGCTGATCCCAGGATCACTCTCTGGGACACACGCACAACCCCACAGCCCTTGCGGCTGACCACTTCAACTCCCTCTCTCACTGCACCAAGGACATGCAGGTCTTGGGCGCCCTCCACCACCAAATCCTACCACCCGACGCCAGGAGGTAGAACGCCTCATCACCGCCTTGGGACCCTCCAACTACACAGGATCAATGTGGATTTTACCAGTTTCCTCATCTCCCCTCCCCCCACCTTATCCCAGATCCAACCCTCCAACTTGGCCCTGCCCTCTTGAACTGTCCTACCTGTCCATCTTCCTTCCCACCTATCCGCTCCAGGAGAAAGTGAGGGTTGCAGATGCTGGACAATAGAGTCAAAAAGTGTGGTGCTGGAAATGCACGGCCAGTCAGGCAGCATCCGAGGGGCAGGAGAGCCATCAGATGAAGAGCTCATTCTCGACAACATTAAATTTCCTGTTCCTCGGATGCTGCCTGATTGGCTGTGCTTTTCCAGTGCCACACTTTTTGACCCATGGCAAATCTACCTAACCTACACATCCCTGAACACTATGGGCAATTTAGCATGGCTAATTCACCGAACCTGAACATCTTTGGGCTGTGGGAGGAAACTGGAGCACCTCCACACAGACACGGGGAGAATGTGTAAACTCCACACAGACAGTCACCCGAGGCTGGTATTAAACCTTGAACCCTGGTGCTGTGAGACAGCAGTGCTAACCACTGAGCCACTGTACCACCTAAATTATAATCAGGTAATGTTTCCCTAAATTTTCTCGTAATTGCCATTTGCATTGGATAAAATATGTAGCTTCTTCAGGAATGCTTGTCCATTTGAAAGTTATTCAACACATACTTTCATATTCTTGCTGTCTTGCAGTCAGTTCTGATTTTGACAGAGTTTTATGGGTGGCTTGAAATTATGTTGTATTTGCCTGTTGGAGAGAATACTTCCCCTGCTTCATTGCTCCTTTACCAGATGGTGTTTAATTCTCTAATCCCTGACCATAGAGCAGATGCCTTTCAAGGACCCCAACTACACAGTTTCAGCCTCTGCGATGAGTTGCTGCAGATCCTGTTAAGTGGCTTTTCTCGCTGGGATACACAGCACTTCCTGACTCTGGGCTTGATTCCGAGCTCCAGGTCCTCTTTCCTAGCCTTGTCTATGTTGTTTATCCTGACGTAGACCACAACAACTGGACCCTCCCCCTCCCTCTCCAATGTCCTTCCAAGCCAGTCAGAGTTGTCCCGCACCCTGGCACTGGGCAGGCAACATACCAGGCAGGACTCTCGATCCTGTTCACAAAGGATACCATCAATTATAGAATCCCCTAAAACTACCACTTACCTTTTTGCTCTCCCCCTTGTGAATGGCCTTCTGTACCATGGTGCCGGTGGTCAGCTGGCTCACCCTCCCTACAGCCCTTCTCCTCATCCACACGGGGAGCAAGGACCTCGACCCTGTTGGACAAGGTCAGGAGCTGAGGCTGCTCTACCCGAGATCCATCTATCTGCCTCACTTGCAGTCACACCCTGCTGTCCCTGGCCACTGACTGAATTTGTGGTACTTAACCAACCAGGTGTGACTGTCTCCTGAGACACAGTGTCCAGGTAACTCTCTCCCTCCCAGATGTGCCGCAGTGTTTGAAGCTCAGACACTAGCTCATCAATTCTGAGCCTGAGCTCCTCCAATAACCAATACTTGCTGGAGATGTGGTCACTGCAGTTCACAATGGGATCAGCCAGATCCGACATCACACAGTTACAGCACATCACCTGCCCAGTCACCTC
>NW_025196781.1:0-4946 GCF_004010195.1 Chiloscyllium plagiosum
GGGGTGGGGGTGAGTGGTATTGAACATTTCATTGAGGATGCTGGACTACAGTTATGCAGGAATTCGGGAGTTTACCTCTTGAATCCTATTTGCAGATTTTGTCAGTCGTTTTTGTTAGTATACAAATACCTTGTATGCTGCCAGAGGAAGTTTACTCAATTGAAACTTTAGATATTCAGGCTATCTTTTGTGAAAAGGTGATAAGCTGGCCTTGTTTACGTGAGTGTGCTCAGGAGAGAGGAATGAATTTATAAAGTACTGTATAATATTCACAATGTGCATATGAAAATGAGGATGTAAATTATTGGTGGCTCCACCTACAGTTTTAACATTGCTATTTATCTTTTGATATCATATATGAGTTGTGTACGAATTTTTAAACACTATGTCAAAGAATGTACAAACGGAGGCAGCCGAACTGGGAGCATGCCATTCAGCTCCTTGTGCTTACCCTGATTGAATAAGGTCACGCTGAGCTGATTATAGCATTCAACCTGCATTCCCAAATAATCTGCAAATCTGTTCAACCCTTTCCTGACCTAGAACCTATCTACTTCTGCCTTAAAAGGTGTTTAGGGTCTCTGCTTCCACTAAATTTTCAGCTAAGAAATCCAAAATAAAACCACCTGCAGAAAGGAAAGTTAATTGCTGTTTGGAATGGGTGATCGCTCATGTTTAACAGATGAACTATAAGTTTGCATGTTATACGTAAGTTGAAGCATTCTATCCATAGCTAATTTTTCAGGATCCAATAGAATGTTTATCAGACCTTAGGCTAACATAGTCTATTCAACAAATCAAGTCTGCTCCACAATTCATTACCATCATGGCTTATTGATGATCCTCAAATCCGCCTTCTTGCCTTATCCCCATAGCTCTTGATTCCCTCACTGCTTAGAAATCTGTCCACCACCTGCTTTGATTAGACTTAGCGACAGGGTTTCAACAGGCCTATCATTCAGTAACCATCTGAGAGAGAAGGGACTCCTCACCTCCCTCATAAAGATATGCTGTCTTTGACTGAGGCTTTCCCCTCTGGTCCTGGACTCTCCCACAAATTGAGACAACCTTGTTGTGAATGAGCCTGTCAAGCCTACTGACAATCTGTTTTTGTTTTCATTGAGATCTCCTCTCATTCTTCCAAACTCCAATGAGTTTTTCACTAAGCTACTCAAGTTCACTCCATAAGAAAATACCTCAATTCTCAGATTAATTCTGTGGAGCTTCTCCCACCTGCTACCAATATGTCTGTTATCTCCTCTACATATTTCCTTAGAAAATTAGAACAGACCCGTTCACATTTTTGCACGTTCAGTCTGCATAGAAACGTGTACATGTTTAGAATGATATTTATGCACAACCACATTTGAAATAATTGCTAATAGTGCATTCAAATTTCCTATAATTGCTGAATTGCATGCCAACTTTTCAACTGTTAAGCCGAGGGCCTGAAATTCCTGAGTCTTTTTTCTTGTAAATTAGATTCATTCTTCTATTTTACCTGACAAAGTTAATCAGTATAAGCTTTCCAACGCTATATGTCAGATGCCAACTTTTTGTGCACCCACCTTATTTTTTTCTATCTCATGATAAACTCCTTGCATCATCCTCACCATTTGCCTTCCCACTTCTGTTTGTGTTACTCACAAATATGGAGGTAGTACTTTCATTTCTATCACCCAACTCATTGTGCGGTTAGTAATTCCGGCCCCAGCACTCATCCCTGTGCCACTGCAATGGTTAAAGCTCATTATCCCAAAAATAGTTCCTGGATGCTTCTCTTTCAGCGGATCCGCTCTGCAGACATGTTATACAATTAAACTATCAAGTGAGAGCAGGAATTAAACCCATGCTATTAGTATCGTTCTGTTTGATAGACTAGCTATCTCGGCAACTGAACTTGCCAACACCCAGTGCCTGATACAACTGAAACATTAACATCTACATTTATATTCAATGTTGTTCGCAATAACTGATACAATTCTGTGACGTTGCCTCGTTACTTATTGTACCTGCATAAAACGTTTTGCAAATAAAGCAGAAGTGCACGCAGCAGATTGCATTGCTTTATATAACTCTGTCATCGCTCATTTTATTTTCTTTCTTCTATTGGACGATTTCGCAATTCCTCATCTCAGACATTTTTTTCATCTTGTTCATCTGACCTCCTCATTACGTTTGTCAAACCATAAAAAATGTAATGGAGATGGATTATTTGCATAAATTTAAGGGTGTGGGTGCATGTATTCATATTCCCGTTAAGAAGGGGATTAAGCAATTTTGAGGGTAGAGGAGAATGTTGGATACAAATCGGAAAGGAGTCAGTCATGATCTTGTTGAATGTCAGAAAGCGAGGGGCCAAATAGCCCACATCAGCTTCTAGTTTCTATGCATATTCCTGTGCAATTACTTTCCAGATGACCTCCTTTTCATCAATATTACCTAGAACATGACAGTAGAGTATAGGCCCTTTGGCCTTCGATGATGTGCCGACCCACAGAGCCAACTTCAAAAATCCATCTAACCTATACAGATTAAAAATGACAGGTAAACAACACTCAGCCCAAACCTCATACTATGATTTGTTTTTCTCCATGTTACAATACCAAGGCAGCAGGAAACTCTTACTAGTGCAAAAAAGGCATCAAACACCTGAATTCCTTTATCTGAAGGGGATGATGATCTCTACAGTGAAAACGTATCTCTGGCCAGATCTCTGCAATGAAGGGAATTCTTATACCACACGGTGAGAATGCAGTTACCTTTAGCAGAGTGAAATGTAGACTGAGTATACTTTTTGAAATTTGGATCACTATGTGAATTCAGGGCAAAGGGGGAGAGGTGTTTTCAATAAGGTTTACTCCAAGAAGGAAACTTTCCAGAATGAGATGTGAGTGGAAGTTGTAAAACAGCGTGAATGGAGAGGCCGAGCCACACTGAGACCAGAGGAACAGTGGCAGCACAAAATGCAGCTTGATGCTAGTGCAGGGAAGGTAGACTGGATCAAAGAGCTTAAGGTGATGTGGGTAGGGACAATATTGTGAGAGAATATGCTTTGTAATTGGAGAGGAAGAACCTGGAATCAGGAAGGGGAGACGAGCATGGAAGAGGATGGAACAGCAATGGCAAGCATTTCAAGGTGTAATTTAGGAAATGTCACTGGATTACTAATCCAGACCGGGCTAATGCTCTGGCAGCTGATGGAAGTTAAAAACAATTAATAAAATAAAATATCGAGATCTAAAGTCTGGTGTCAGGAATAGTGACCTTGAAGCCAATGTCAATTGTGATTACCATTTTCCTTCCCAAATGTAGTTTCAGGAAGTGAGTCTCCAGTGCTTTCCTGGTCTGCCTAAAAGTGGCTCCAGATACACAGACGCCATCTCTGAAACTTCCAAAAAGGCACTCAATTGTATCAAACTGCTCATCATTCTTAAAGGGTAAACCGGGTCAGAACACCCGGTCTCAGCCTTGTTGTTGGAAATGGGAATGGGAAACCCAGTACTGACTTCCCCGCAGAGTCCACCTTTCGAACGTCTGAGAGCTTGTGACACGACTTGCAGAGCTATCCCACAGACTGCACAGAAACATCGGGAAGGGCAGAGGTCATTCAACACATTGAGCATCCCCCATTCTAGACAGTGGAGAAAATCTCCTCAGTGCGATTTGCCCCATACAGTGTTCATATCATTTAACATGTTTAAATGTCGGGATATATAAAATGGGAACTGCAGTAGTTGCTTTGGTCCATCAATTTTGATCCTCCCTTCAATATACAGGCAGTTCTCCGATAGCGCATGTTTATTCAACACAACTTGTCTGCATCACAATTCGTGAATTGTGCATCCTCTTTATAAAGCGAGCTCCCATTCACTGTAACGCAATTCCATCCACGGCACCAGCTGATCAGCAAAACCCAGCCTCAGGATTCTCTGTCTGCAAAATGCACCCTCAGTGTGTTCACTAAAGCAGGAAGGTAATCTGCTCTCCAAGCCTTGAAACTGAGACTGAAACTAGGAATTGTAGTCTACATTTAGACGGACCTTTATTTCAAACCGGAATTCCATGTCAGCATCATGTGGTCAGTCAGCTCACGTCCTTTCTGGCGAAGAGCTTGGTGAAAGGTACAGTGCTGTAGTCAGTGGCATTAGGGTGAAAGTGCAACATTTACAGCATTGTTTCATTACAATATATGATTTAAAGATTTTCTTAAACTATGCTCGTGTGTGTTAGATTAAATTAAATTTTTGGATTTGACTGATTTATATTGGGGGGGGCGGTGGTTTGCCCGTTCCCCACTTTTTCCCATAGACTGCATTATTAATATTGCATGATTTTCTACAACACGGTGTTCCACATGAATACAACTACCGTGTTATTGGAGAAAAACATGGAATGATATCTGATCCTCTATCTTCATACGATACTCCTGCCCTCTGTCTATCCCTTTAATTTCCAGAAATCCTCATTTATTTTCAGTGTCTTGGCTTCCACAGCCTTATGTGTCAGAAAATTGACCAAGTTCAGCAGTCTCTGAGTGAAGATATTTATTCTCATCTGAATGCAGTGTGGCCTGTCTGTACCTAATGTTGTGGCCCCTTGTTCTTTGACGTCCCAGTCAGGGGAATTATCATCCCTGCTTCCGATCTGTCTCACCCTGTCAGAATTTTAGATATTTCACTGAGATCACCACTCATTTTCCTCAACCACATGGAATACAAGCCCAGTCGCCTCAAACTCTGTTCGCACAACAAGCCTGTCTTCCCAGAGATCAGTCTGGTCATCCTTCACTGCTCTCCCTCAATGTCAGATTTGTCCTTTATTGATAAGGAGAGCAAAACCGCACAAAATACTGCACAATGTTCGAGATGGGGTCTCACCAAGGTCCTGTACAGCTGCAGTAAGATACCCTTACTCCTATACTCAAATACTCCTGAAATGAAGGT
>NW_025196782.1:0-4946 GCF_004010195.1 Chiloscyllium plagiosum
TCAACATTGACCCTGACTCAACTAACCCCAGACGGAATCGACCTGATCAACTAGAGAGCTGGCCACGTCCTCTTGATAATACAAGTTTATTTTTAAAAACTTGAAAGTTGTCTGCCTGCAGCATTATTGTTCTGTATAAACAAAAAGACGCCAATAAACCTTTAAGAATTCAGAAATATTGGTCATTTAGAACCTCTCTAAAAACAATCACGAACAGCATAACCTTGTTAATGGACCGGCTTTGTGATAACATGACACATTTCGCTTTGGACTGAATTCAATAAATGTAAGTCTTACTGTTTTGAAGCCAATAAAGTGTATTAAGGTGTTTGTGAATTTATACAAAACAAAATGCTGAAGCACAATGTGTGTTGAAGATACAAAATTGCCTTATTCAAACAATTAGAGGAATGCCCACGCAAGTCCACACTTCCTGTAATGGGCAGGGCAAATATGCCCACTGCAAATCTACTGGTTGGTGCTGTGTTCTCGTGTAGGGGAGCACGCTAACAACATATAGATTATGTGTTTTGGAGTGACGGTGGGAGGTTCAGGCGGTTACAGCATTGCAAATAGACAACAGAGCAGTCATCTAGCCTGTGATAAAAAACATCCATCATTCTCCCTCACAACTAACTTCAGTCGAGCAATTGGTGATGGGAGATGTGACCAATAGCCAGTGATGTCAGCATCTAGTCCAGTCCGGTTATTATTGTGATCTGAAGGGTACCACACTGAAAGGAGATAACCGATCTGTTTCTTCAGTGACTGTGATTGATGACAGTCTCCATGGATTCCAATTATGTCACTGGATGGTTTCCATCTTCTATTAGTAAGGAGCCTCTTACAACGCTTTATCCCATTGTAGCAGCAGATGCATCACCTCCAACACTAACAGGAATCCGCAGCTGCAGAGACAGGAAGAGGAGAGATAAACATCTGAGAATAGTTTGGAATGTTCCATTAATGGATAAGAATCTGAGAACATGATACTGGAATGCTGCAACAATGGACAGGAGCTTGTCCTGGGGTCTTTCCGAACTTTTGTGGTATTGGTCAACATTACCAGATCGGACAGATGTGGTACTGATGATTATCCAGGCGGGTTACTATCCCATGCTCGCTATTGTTGGTGTTCCTGGTAAGTCTCTCCATCTCTATCCATTTATTAATCCCATAAACCATGCTGAACTTCATTGTTATTTCCGTTACCTGTCTTTGACAAAGACAGAGACACATAAGATAATCAGAGGTTAGATAAGGTGGACAGGGAGCACGAGGGGCCATAGCTTTAAATTGAGGGGTGATAGATATAGGACAGGTGTCAGAGGTAGTTTCTTTACTCAGAGGGTAATAAGGGTATGGAATGCTTTGCCTGCAACAGTAGCAGATTCGCCATTTAAGTACATTTAAGTCGTCATTGGACAAGCATATGGACGGACATGGAATAGTGTAGGTTAGATGGGCTTCAGATTGGTATGACAGGTCGGCGCAACATCGAGGGCCAGAGGGACTGTACTGCGCTGTAATGTTCTCTGTTCTGTATTGTCTTCAGTTTCAAATACAAATTCCATTCATTACCATAAACTTCTGAACCACCCAACACCCAAGTCCTCACAAACATCTGAGAACTGGACTGTACACAATCACAAATTACCTTTTGCCTTGAATTGATTTATTTCTCGGTATTCTCTCCATCACCAAACATACCCACTACCAGCTCCGTAATATTCCCAGTCCTCAACCTGACGTCAGTGCGGGTCCTAAATAAGTCATTATCTGTGCCTTGGTAAATTTCAGACTTTATGTTTCCAGTTTTCTTCTAAGCACTATGTCTGTTACAAATTTGTCCATCAGAACCTTGGTATTGTCTCTAAAGTAAATTAATGACAGGCACAATGTGTCAGAGAAGCAATGTCGCTGGACATGTAATTCAGAGGCCCAGGTTATTGGTAGGAGGAGCTTACAGGGATAGACAGGACTATCAGGGTTTACAGGAATGAAGGAATGTAGTATCTACTGGAGAAGTTTAGGGATTAGGGTGTTAGGGGTTAGAGAACCTGACAGAGACAGAGAGCATTGTGTGGACTAGAGGAGATTCCAACAGAGGAAGAATTATCGGGACTGGAGGATATTACAGAGATCACAAATACAGCATGCGCCAGGATTAGTGCCTGGGACTTCCTGTGCTGTCTCAGTGAGGACCGTACAGCAGAGGGGAAAGCAGGACCCTCACAAGATGGTGGGATTTAAGCCTTGAATGTAGCTGTTCCTTGGCCAGCATTGTATCTAATACCTATATCTGTCAGCCATGTTCCTGTTATGCTGGTATATTCCAGTCCACAGAGCCAATCCATGCTCTGAGCTCATCTGCCTTACCAGTCAAGTCTCGTGCGTTGCCAGTAAGCCAACCTCGCCCCCACCCCCAACCAAGGGATGCTGATTTCCCTCTGATTCAAGTCCAACCCGCGCCCCCCTTTGACAGGTCACCTCTACCACAGAAGAGATCCCAATGATCCAAGAACTGCCCCCGACATCTGCTTCTCAGCCACACATCCATCCGCCCTATCTTTCTATGTCTATTCTCACTGGCACATGGCACGGGGAGTAATCTGGAGATCACTACCCTTGAGGTCCTGCTTTTCAACTTTTTACCTAACGCCCGATAATCATTGCACAGGACCCCATCACTTTGTCTACCTCTGTCATGTGGACCGATGTGCACAATGACCTCTGGCTGTTCACCTCCCCCTTCAGAATGTTCTGTAACCGCTCAGAGACCTCCTTGACCCTGGTACCCGGGAGGCAGCACACAAACCTGGGGTCTCTTCTGCAGCCACACAGTCTCCTGTCTGTCCCGCTCACAACTGAGTCTCCGATAATGAGACAGGAAGTGGCAATCAGAGACTGGCTTGAACTATCTGCAGTTACGGCTATATGTGGAAAGTGGAATACGTTAAAGTGAAACAGTGAGAATCCATGGCCAGTGTGTTAATAAAGTGGGAATGACAAAGGCAGCAAGTCCAGTGAATACTGATCAAGTGATATTGTGAGTTTGATAAAGAACATAGAGTGCAATAAAATCAAGTGAAGTCATTCACAAGTATAGAGAGGGCAAGGGGTCCTTAAAAAATAAGGGACAAGCAATGGCCATGAAATATCCTTGGTAGACAGTATTAAGGAAAAGCTACAAGATATTTTGTGACTATAGTCAGAGGAGTCCCAGCTAAAGGCTGCATCCTGCTGGAAACCAAAGGGACAATCTGTGTATGGAGCCAAAGGAAGTAGGTGATGTCTTCAATGAATACTTCCCATCTGTGCTCACACAGGATATGGTGAGGTTTGAGAATATGTTAAGATCAATAAGGAGGAGGTATTAAATGTTTTCACAGGCATAAAGGTGAAGGAATCCCCCAGTGCCCAATGAAATGTATCCCAGGCTGTTATGCGAGGAAAGGGAGGAGATTGCTAGGGCCCTGGCGTATATATTTAATACTTTGCTGGCCACAGGTGAAGTGCTGAATGAGTGGAAGATCGCTAATGTGGTTCCTTTGTTCATAAGGGCAGCAGGGATCGGCCAGGTAATTACAGAGCAGATAGTCTGGCAGCAATGGAAGGAAAATTATTGGAAACAATTCTGAGGGACAGAATGAATCAATAATTGGAAAGGCAGGAAACAATTAAGGATAGTCAGCACGGATTTGGTAAAGGAAGATTATGCCTGATAAATTCAGCTGAGTTTTCTTTGAAATCACGAATAAAAATATTGACGAGGGCAGTGCAGATGATGTGGATTCTTTGGAGTTCACTATGGCTTTTGACAAGGTCTCACATGGAAGGCAGGTCCAACAGACCAATCGGATCCAAGGCAAGTTGGTAAATTGGATCCACAATTGGTGGAGTGTTGGTTTTGTGTTTGAAATTCTTTCATCAGTGGGTATACCACAGGGACCTGTGCAGGAGCCATTACTGTTTGTATGTACATGAATACCTTGGATGTGAAAGCAGAAGGTGTTATTATCAGGTGTGCAGATTACATGAAAAGTGAATGGGATGATTTCAGGATACTATCTGAAGGTTGAGGCTGGGACAGAATTTCAAGAGAGTCATTTACATAGACAAGGCAGGCACGAGCACAGCAGGCAATGAGAGAAAACTGATCAATTAAACAACTTTATTTCAACATAACAGGCCTAACAGGAAAGGCAGATGATCTTGGTGCATGGACGGGTACATGGGACTGAGACACCATAGATATTACAGAAATACAGCTGAGGGAGGGACAGGACTGACAGCTCTCTGTTCCAGGGTACAGATTCTACAGGATGGAGAGAACAGGAGTGAGAGAGGAGGAGGATTGGAGTTTTTGATCAGTGAAACATCACTGCAGTACTTAGAGAGGATATTCCTGGGGATCGCCCAGTGACGCTGTAATGGTGGAAATGAGAAATAAGAATTGGTCATCACTTTGATATGACTGCACTACAGGCCCTCAATAGTCAGTGGGAAAATTGAGCAGCAAATATGTCGGGAGATCTCAGATATCTGTAAGAATGATAGCGTTGTAATAGTCGGGGATTTTAACTTTTCAAACTTAGACTAGGACTGTCAGAGTGTTCAGAGCTTGGGTGGGAGGGATTTGTTAGGCATGTTCAACAAAACTGTCCCAGTTAGAATGTCAGTGGTCGGACTGCAGGAAGGGGTATAAACTGATCTTCGCTTGGGAAACAAGGCAGGGAAAGGGACTGAGGTGTTCGTGGGGAAACAAATTGGCAAATTCGCAACAATCGTATTCGTTTGAAAATAGCAATGGAAAAGAACATGGCTGGTTCACAAGTTAATGATCAAAACTGGCCCTGCCTGAATCCAGAATGTACTAGTCAAGAGCAATTAACAATTGATTGTGGAGTCTATTTGCAAGTAAAGGGACGTCAAGCAGATGGGAA
>NW_025196783.1:0-4947 GCF_004010195.1 Chiloscyllium plagiosum
ACACCCCAGCATTGTAAGAGAGATAGCTGAAGAGATAGTGCAAGCGTAACTGTTAATCTTTTAGGATTGACTAAAATCAGGAAAGGGCCAAATGGCTGGAAAATGTCTAACATGACACTCCATGTAATAAGGAAGTTAGGCAAAAGTTGGAAAATTACAGACTGATTCGCCTAACCTTAGTTGTGGGTAACACCCTAGAATCCATCTGAAGGATGGGACATCTGAATACTTGGAGATCTTTGGTAAAGTAGGGCAGAGTCAGCATGGTTTCTTCAAGGGGAGATCTGGCCTGACAAAACTTCTAGAATACATTGAGGGAGTAAAGAGCAGATTAGACCAAGGAGAACTAATAGATGTTATCCACTTGTTCCTCAAGAATGCTTTGACAAGGTGCCACAAAGAAGGTTACTGAGAAAGATAAGGACCCATGGTATTAGAGACAAGCTGCTAGCATGGATAGAAGAATGGATGTCTGACAGAAAGCAAAGAGTAGGGATAAGAGGGTCCTTCTCAGGATGGCAGGCAGGGACAAGTGGTGTTCCACAAGACTCAGTGTTGGGACCACAACTATTCATTTTGTGCATTAATGATTTACATAAAGAAACTGGGGGGATTCTAGCTAAGTTTTCAAACAGTGCAAAACCAGATAGAGGGACAGGTAGCATTGTAGAGGTGGTTCGGCTGCAGGAGGGTGCTCTAGCGCATCTCCTCAACTTCCCATACCTCCGCGCTTGCACTCCACCATTCCAACTAAAACAAGGATAGAATCCCTCTGGTGCTCGCCTTCCATCCCATCAACCTTAGGATACAACGCATCATCTTCTGACATTTCCACCACTAAGAGTCAGATCCACCACCTGAGATTTACTTCCTCCCCGACCCCTATCATCAGTCTGTAGAGACCATTCCCTTCACAACTACCTCGTGAGGTTCATGCTCCCCCACCCCCACCAAGCCACCTTCCACTCCTGACACCCTTTTTGCCACTACAAGAGGTATGAAACCTGTGTCAACACCTCCCTTTTCACCTCAATCCAAGGCCCCGAAGGATCTTTCTATATCATGCAAAGAACATCCTATGCATCCAAACACTTCACCTAATCTATCCATTGCTCCTGGTCTCTTCTCCATTGGAGAGAAAGGACATCAACTTGCATGACGGTTTAGGGAACACTCTCAAACGCACACACCCAACAACACCACTTCCCTGTGCTTAAATACTTCAACTCCCCCTCCCACTGCACCAAGGACGTGCAAGTTGTTGGCCTCCTCCACTGCCAAATTCTAGCCAGCAGTCGTCTGGAGGAAAAATGCATCATCTTCCGCCGTGGGACCCACTAACCATACAGTATCAAGGGCAATTTCACCAGTTTCCTCATCTCCCTTCCCACCACCTAACCCTCCAACTCAGCACCACCCTATTTAACTGAACTACCTGTCCATCTTTCTTCCCATCTATCCACTCCACCTTCCACTGTGACCTATCACTATCACCACCCACCTTCATCTAGATATCGCCTTCCAAGCTAACGTCCGGCCAGCCTCAGCCCCTCTCATTTATCTCTCAACCCTATTTCACCCACTCCCCTCATTCCTGATGAAGGCTTTATGCCTGAAACGTCGAATCTCCTGCTCCTCGGATGCTACCTGACTGACTGTGCATTTGTAGCACCATACGTTTTTCCTCTGATCTCCAGCATCTGGGGTCTTCACTTTCTCCTGCTGAAGGATTTGCACAGGTTGGGGGAGTGCGCAAAGAAGTGGCAGATGGAATACAACGTGGGAAAGTGTGACGTCATGCACTTTGCCTGGAAGAATACAGGCATGGATTATTTTCTAAATAGCGAGCAAGTTCAGAAGTCTGAAGTGCAAAAAGACAAGGGAGTTCCAGTCCAGGAGGCTCGAAAGATAAACTTGCATGTTGTCAGTAGTTATGAAGACAAATACAATTATGGGATTTATTTCAAGAGGGCTTGAATATAAATGCAGGGATGTACTTCTGAAGCTCTATAAGGCTTTGGTCAGGGCACATCTAGATGATTGTGCACAGTTTTGGGTCCCATATCTCAGGAAGAATGTACTGGCCCTGGAGCGTTTTTCAAGGAGATTCACGAGAATAGTCCCCGGAATGAAAAGCTTAACATATGAAGAACATCTGAGGGCTCTGGGTCTATATTTAATAGAATTCAGAAAGATACTGGGAAGTCTAATTGAAACTTACAGAATACTGAATTACCTGGACAGAGTTGATATTGGAAATTAATTTCCAATGGTAGTAGAGACTAGGTCCCGAGGGGACAGCATAAAGAGGAGACCTTTTGGAACAAAGGTAAGGAGGAAACTCTTCAGCCAGAGAGTGGTGAATCTATGGAATTCACTGCTACAGAAGACCGTCGAGGCAAGGTCATTGAGTATATTTAAGAGTGAGACAGATAGGTCCTTGAATGCAAAGTGGATCAACGGTTACAGATAGAAAGTGGGAGAATGGGGATGAAAAGTTCATCATTGAATGGTGGAGCAGGCTCAATGCGCTGAATGGCCAAATTTCTGCTCCAATGTCTTCTGGTTGCTTGGTTAATATTGGCTCTCCTCATTCCTCATTGGAGATATACCATGCAATTTGATCTACCTATGATTTATAAAGAGTAACATTCCAATACTGATGACTGGGAAATATCATGTTCCCTCCCTCCAGTCTCAGCAGCCATGTCACCAATATCATAATCACACTGCAATTGAAATCCAGTGAATGGTACTTAATCACAATTGATTGACATCGACAACATTAACAGCATGACCCTCACCTGCCCTCTCTGATCCTCGAATAATCATCTGAATTGTGTGACACATCATATTCTCTGTTAACATATCCATGCCATTTGTTTGCTATAACTCATATTGTTGTAGCACATTTTCCTGTCTAATTGTGGACTTGAAAAGTTCCCTCCATATTTTACTTGCATTATAATCACTGATCAGTAATTACAGACTTTATGTTTCCATTTATAACCGGAGAAACGTGTTTATACTCTGATAATCCTTTGACATTACTCCCATATCCAAGGTAGATTGAATGATTACATACAATCAAACTTCCATCTCCAATATTCCTTCCTTTAGTCATCCCCATATATCTCATCACAAATGTGTAAATTTTAAACGTTGTTTTGATTTTTAATAAAATCAATATTGAAATGAAAGAGTTCCATAATGGATCAGAATCAGAGAACATTAGACTGGAATGGTACAACAATGGATCAGGAGCTGAGAACATTAGCCTGGAATGTTCCAACAATGGATCAGAATCTGAGAACATTAGACTGGAATGTTCCAACAATGGGCAGGAGTTTATACTTGGGTCTTTACTGGCTTTCCTAGCCTTGGATATCATTAACATCGCGGATCCTGGATATCCTTTGGATTATTCAAGGTGGTTACTATCCCATCCTCGCCATAGTTGGTGTTCCTGGTAACTCATTATATTTGTCGACTAAACCGGGTTGATCTGAATGTCTGCTCATGATATATAAATTTTGGAAAGTGGAAGTCAATGTTTTCAGTTCCGAACAAAAATTCATTTCCTTATAAATTATAACTAACAAACTACTATTTATGAATTACTCACTGATATGCGAGACGGAACCAGACTGCTCTGAAATTCCATAATTCATTTTGTCCTTCACAGATATACATCTCCATGTCCTTCCCACCCACGAATCGTGTCCAATACCACCATCATGATATCCCAGTCTCGTCCTCAGTCTCAGTGCAATTTCTGAATAAACCATGAATTGTGACTTTGTACAATCCGGATGCAACAGTTTTAAGTTCCTTCTAACCACATGTCCATCAATAAATAATTGCTCTTGAGGATGTTTAACTTGTTCTGTGCACATATGGGAAGACAGTTTATGATGGTCAAGGCATTGACTCATAATTTAGAACCACAGAATATCTCATGAAGGAAATTGGTGGTATTTAAAAGCAACCATTATCATTTGTTATAAAAACCCATCTGCTTTCCTCATGTCCTTTAGGGAAGTCAATGTGTCATGCTTCCCTCGTCAGGTTTCCGTATAACTTCTGTGATGAACATGTGGGTGTACTGTACCTTTAAGAGAATTAAAAGCCAGCAAAAGCTACCTGACAGCATCAAGTGCTCTGAAAAAATAGATATAATGTAACCTTTGGTTGAAAAACTTGATTAGCTCAGTGTCACAAGCCAAAAACAAATTCAGCAGAACATTTTAAAATATATTCCAAAATACCCACCTCTAATCAAGTTTGAATTGAGGAAATTGACAATCGTAAAGGCCAATGACACAATCCAATGGTTTGGGGTGGAAAATTGAACAGTTGAGAGGAGTACTACCAATCTACTAGCATGCAAAGACTGCCTGAAAAATTGTTCTCTTAAGGGTACTTTTATTGATTAGCAAGTGGTGAAGCAGAATCCCCATGACGAAAAGAAAACAGGAATATGGAGAAGAACCGAAAGCTTCCTGGTTTTGAGGTTAGAGGTTTTGCTTTGTAAATCTTCATTCGCCATTTTATCGGACTAATATTGTGGAGGGGGAAGGTAGAAGATAGGTTAGAGGAAGAAGTTGTAAACAGTCGTTCGTTTATTATTCTCTTTTCTCCTTTAAGAAATAAAGTTGTTAATTTTTACTTTTATTAGTTTTAGACTCTAGAATTATCACATATTACTGCATGGGATAAATCCTTTTTCTGTTTCTGGTTTTAATTAAGCAGGAGAATTGCTCCTGTGTTGTAACACTACAAACCTCCAGCAATGTGTTTCACTCTTTACTGTCCTGTGGAACAGTTGAACCAGCTACTCAGTTCAAGATCAGCATAACATGCTGGCCTCACCAGGGCTGCATACATTCTGTGAGAGACTTCCTACAGCTCATTTCTATTCAGGTAAGCGATCATCCCCTATTCTGG